>NW_018220943.1:41699-72667 GCF_001263595.1 Phalaenopsis equestris
GAGCTAGTATCTTCCCTGCCTAGCCAGTCTTCAGAACTATTCAAATTTTAAATTAGCCAATGTTCTTTATAGCATCTCTAGTAAGGGTATTATTGCTCCTATTTGGCACAACACAATTTGCATACTTCCACAAAAGAATTCTTAAGTTGTTACTGTTTCGTTGAAATATCAAAATTACCAAAAATATTTAAATTTTAAAAATTCATGCAAAAACCATTTTTAGTTTAAGTAATTATCTTTCTTAAAATAGAAAAACTTTCTAAAAAAGTGCATATAGTGCATATTGTATAATCTTTCATGTGGGTTCGATCTTCTGGTCCTAATTAAAAAGACCTATATTACTTGATAATGATACGTTAACTTGCGTAGTATCCCAATAAAGATATATATAAATTAAAAAGTTAAATTCTTATTTTTCTTCAGGATCAAGTTTTTGGATTTATTGTAAAATAAGGAAATATAAATGAAAAATACGATCAGAACTATTGCTATACTGTGGATAAGCATTAAGTTGTGATCAGTTACCCTGCCTTTATTTTTACTCTTTGTGAGCAATCAGAAGTAGAGTCCCATAGAAATGAGGAATAACTTCAGCCACAATATCCTATTGGGAAGCATTTGGTTCAGAGAGTTGAATTATTTACTGAATCTAGGGGTGGAAGAAGTGATAGACCATCAACATCAATTGCAGGGGCATCTACTTCTCACTCTTCATCCTTAGAAAACATTATGGACCAACTCATTATTTAACAATTGGATATAATAAATATTCAAAACCATATGGAAGAGAATGGAGCGAGAAATGCTTATACTGATGAGTATCAACAGAGGAAAATTCAACATGATAGCTTTTGAGGATGCTATGGTGAGATATCTTAGGGGTGAATACAATATGAAATTTCCTACTTACCCCAGCTTCACTCCTTATGCTCTTATTCATGATGAATAAGAAGAAGAAGAAGAAGAAGATGATGATGATGATGAAGAAGGCGATGAAGATAGATATTTCTTGGAGTTTTGTTTATTAGTTTTGTTGTTTATTTGTTTGTATATTGTTTGAATGTTATTTGGTTGGCATTTGAAACTATTGTAGTAAAAAGTTTTAGTCTATGATGTGAACTTAAATTTGTAATAGTAATTGAAGAATTTTTTTTTTCCTGCATTTTTAGTATCTTATGTTTTCATTTCTGTTTTTTATTCTCAGCAAATTCTTTAGAATATATTATGTTTCATTTATTGCTTTTAACCCTGTATATAGTTTTAAAGTTAGTACCTGCAGTATACCCGAGCCCAGTTTCATAGTCAGAAATCCTCTACAGGTAAGTTTTTATTTTCTTGCATTTTCTATTTTCTTTCACTAACTAAATTTTGTGCTAGAACATTTTCATAATACCTAAAACTTAAGTTTGGGGGGAAGAAAAATTTCTTTTAAAAGAGGTAAACTAAATTTTATTTGTCCTTAAGTAACAATATTTTTAAAATTAATTTAACATGGCCTGCGATGTTATGTTTTAACTTATAATAAAAATACTTATATTTATAAATATTATGGTAAATTTAGGTAATTTTTTTAGTAATGAAGGCCAATTCTAAAGTTAAGGATATTTCATATGATAAGATAAGACTATATTTTTCTATTTAACGTAAAGAAAATTGTATCTTTGAAGTTTTAAGAATTTTAGAGTTTCATGTAAGAAGATAAGAATGAGACTTTATGAAAATCAAATACTGATATGAATTTATAAAGTGAAGAAAGGTAAGGGTTTTAACTTTAAGAAGAGGATGGTGAAGTTAAAAACTATTAAAGGCTGTCTAGATATTGTAATTCTCACCTGAAAAAAAAAGTAAAGAAATGATTGAAAAATCCTAAAAGAAAAATTAAAAAAAAAGGAAATTAAGAGAATATAAAAATAAGTGACGAAAACCTTGAGGAGATGCCTAATAAAAAATTGGCTTCACTTGAGTCAACTTAAGGAAAAAGCTTTATTACATTTTCTAAACTTATATCCGAGTATTAGTAGAATTATTAGTAAAGTATTTATAAAGTTTTTTTTCATATGAATATTCTAAATATCCTTGATATTACACATTGCAATTCTTCTTGAAATGAAAAGAGATTCAGAAATATTAAAATTGACTACTAAGTACTCTTAGACATAGAATTTTAATCTAAGTTATTAAAAGTTTTTCTTTAATTTTACTATTTTATTTATTGAACTAAAGTATAGAACTTATAAGTTAGTCTCTATCGTAAGTCATATGTTTTTATGTAGTAAAAGTGTCACTTGAGGATACGTAATATTTCAGTTTGGGGGATTTTGATACACCAAAATAATATGCAGTCTTAAGTATATATTTTATACTTATTTTTTATGATATTACACTTTAAAGAGGGATATTTTTATGTTTTTATTGTAGGTATATCAATTTTAGGCAATTAGAGCAAAATTAGCAAAAAAGACAAATTTTGGAGGCAAAATAACAAAATTTTGAATTCTAGCTTGACATGTGCCAGATTGGCGCCAGATGTGCCAAAACCCAGAAAAAATGCGGTCTTCAGCAAATTGGTGCATGATGCACTAGATTGGCGCCAGAAGCGCCATTTGACAGATAGTTGGCATATAATGCACCAGATTAGGCGTTAGATGTTATAAGGATGACTTTTTGCGGATTAAGGCGGTTCGAGACAAATTTTGTGTAAATTTTCAAAGGGACAAAAGTTTTAAACACTCCTTGGAGTGATTCAATGCATCTGGACACTTTGTAAGGTTCCTTTATGAAGGAATATGTCTCTTAAATCAATGAACATGACTTTTGAATTCGAAAGAGTTGTCTTTTTGACAAAAATTTGGAAGGAATTTTGAATTCTTTTTGGAGGGAGGCAAGCCTTGATAAAAGAGAAGGAAGTGTAAGGCTTGAAGAGTAGTTCATGGGGGCGTGAGTTGGAGTGGCGTGAAGGCACAAGGAGAGTTAAAGAGAAAGATAGAAAGTCACGGGCTTGGTGATTTTCTTCAAGATTGTAAGAGGAAAGGGAAGGTGAGAGTTTTCTTCTTCATTACACTTCTAAGGGAGAATTGAGAGTGCTTGTAATGAGGGAAAGGCTTGGAGAGAAGTTCTATGGATTTTCTTGGGAAGGATTATGTGATAAGTTGTCTTTTATTTCTTTTGTTTAGTAAACTTATTTTCAAGTATGAACATATGCTTCTCAGGAATTCTTAGTAGTCTTCTTTATTCTTCTTCTTACTTTTAAGATATGGTTTTGTATATGATTGATTTTGTTTGACATAGTTTTTAATGTCAATAATTTGTGATGATTTAAACTTTAATATTCATTTACTTTTTGATCTATCCAATTGAGTTGTTAAAATTTGTTGAGAAGCATATGTTCCAAAATTGCTTTTAATTCTACAACATTGGGAGAATCACATTTGATTTCATGGGAGAGTTTTTCATCCAGGGAGTTGGGTGCAAATAAATAGAGAAATTTAACTTGTTAGATGCAGAATTAGAGATTTTAAGGTGACATATTAAAATCCCCAATTTGGTTTAGTTGATTGGAAACTGAAGCAAGATTGTTAACCCTCAGGTGAGGGAGTAGAGGGAGCTCTGGAGTGGCAGTCAGTATCCTCCCAGCCTAACGACAAAATTAGGGACCAAACTGGATGAAAATCTGGATTAGTCAATGTTTTTTATGCACTTGAAAGATTCATTCTATAAGGGAAGGATGCTTTCTTAAATTTGAACTTTCAATCATAAAAACTTTGTTTAATATTTATAAGTTTACTTTTGAAAGTTTAGCATCTAGTTAGTTAACCTTATTTTTTTAATTGCATTTCATTTAACATACAGTAAATTTACTTTATATTTGTTTTGCATACTTAAGTTGGTAGTTTTAAAAAATGTACTTTACAATATAATCTTAATAAATTATTTATAAGCATTTCCAACTTCTCTATGGGATCGATACTAGGACTCCATTAGAGCCCTTTATTACTTGAGCGATACGTATACTTGCATTATTTTCAAATTGGATTTAGCAGTTTAAAGGTTTATTAAAAGATAAAACTCTTTTACTCGAAGTTATTTTGTTGGGATTAATTTGCATATTTGTTATTGTATCTGTCGTGTGTTTTTTGTAATATTGAAAAATATTTGCAAAATTAACACACTAAATGTACTCGCATGAGTATCTCAAATTTTTTCTCCAACAAACTCTAAAAGTTCATTTGAATCTCTTCCTTTCTCTTACAATCCCCCCTAAGTCTGGTTGTCTAACCCTAGAGGGTTCAAATCTCTCTATATCACTAACAAACAACAATAGATTCTTACTTAGATCTATCTGATCACTTTCTCCTTCACTAAGAATGAGAAAAGTGAGAAGAAGACTTGAATAAAATAATACAACTTCTTACTTTCTACTCTATCTCCTCTCTTCTTAAAGTTTTCCAAATGGTGTTTTGGTATCTCTTCAAATTATCTCCACATTCAATGAATCATTAAAGAGTTGCCTCCTTTCAAGAGTAATTCCATCTATTTTTATGCTCATTAACTGTAATCCACGTTTTCACCAAGAGTTGATTCAAACACCCATTTGAAATTCGTCCAAAATTCTTTAAGTTTTCATTAAAATTAGTTATAGCGCGTAAGTGCGAGGTGTTTGGTGCTTAAGTGAGAACTTCTTTCTCCTAGCGCTTAAGCGTCAGTCCTGGGTGCTTAGGAGCCACAATTCATTTTCACACTTTCTTCATTTTTTATCCAAATCTGTTCCTTTATCACTTCTTTCATGATATTTCATCCATTTAATTGTAACTAAAAGAAAAACACACAAATACTTTCCATTAAAACGCAATACCCTTAAAAATAGGTTTAAAAATGTGTACATAAATTATATATTTTTTAGGTGTATCAGTGCTCAAAGGGGCCAACAGATATCATGCAAACGATTGCAGGGATGATACATAAAACAATGACACACATGAACGAAATGTTCCCATAAAACAAGTAACTTATGGAGAGGAATTACGCCTACCCGGGGAGTCGGGGTGTCATGCGACAAGAAGGCATCAGTTACAAGTGAGTTTGCATCGAGTAAAAGGATACTAATAAAAAGGATTCACACCATTCCTGAGAGCCAATCATCGAGCAAACATGGAAACATGTAGGACATGTAACAAGCATATAAAAAGTGCACCAGAGTAATGAGGGTGAGTATTCCATTAAGGCAGCAACTCAAAAAGGCTAGGCATTTCATGAATGAAGCTGTTAAGCAGATGGATATGCTAAAGAGGCAGTGAGCTAGAGATGGGCATGCCATGGAGGCAGTGACCTAGAGGTTCGCATATAGTGATGGCAACAACATGAATAAAAGGGTATGTTGAGGAGGTAGTGACCCGATGGAGTGATGATTCTCACTATGGATAATCACACAAGTGCAACGAGTGCAAATTCAAACACATATGGAGTGTGGTGCAACATGAAAACAGAACAATGTGCATGTGCACAAAAACATGCAATATGATGTTAAAGCCTACAAGCATGATCGGTCAATCAGGCCGTGTTGACTAGTCATACTAAAGTGTCAGGTGGATCGATCCGGGGAAATCAATCTAACAAAAAAAATGGATGATTAGCCTATGACGACTGATAAAGTCCAAGAAAAGTGATTGACACATCGCGGTCGATCAAACCAAAAATATTGGGTGATCGACTTAGAACAACGGATCAAACCCAATAGAATAAATGATTGGCCTATGACTACTGCTCAACCTGAAGTTCTCAAATGATTATGCTCGTAACATGCAATATGATTCGCACTGAAGAGAAGTGTAATAACACACATGCATATGCAATGCAACCTAAAGTGTGCTCAACGACACATCAAAATCGACCTAACGACCTCACATAAGTACATAGGGTTGACACTATTGGATCTCTAGCATAGCCACCTTCAGAATTGGCATGGCCATGTGGAGGGCCTCTCCTCACATTTCTCATAGAGGAAACTCACCTTTGCTTGTAGGGCAGACTAGCTACAATATTTTTTCTGCTCTATGAATGCCCATGATCTTGAAGGATGGACTAGCTACAATGCTTTTTCCATCCTCTAGGATTGAACTCAACAAACTTCTCTAAGGAATTTTGGAAGCTCCAAAGCCATGAGAAATTTGAATTCTAACTAGACGGGATTAAGTACTAAGACTTGCAAAATAAGAAATCAATCATTTTCATATAGGAATTATCCAACACATGTGATTTATAAGCTAGGGCTTTTATTTATGAAATCAATAATCCACCACATAGGCAGCACAGAAAGCCAACACATGTCGGCTCGCACATCAACCCCACGTCAAATATTGAACTTACATGTCTAAATTAGACTAAGCTAAGGTTTGACTAAGATATTAGGAAATCTCACCACCTTGATAGTTGCGGGTGAGTTCTCTTTGCATGCTTTAAACTTGCTTTCTCGCTAGTACGACCATGGCTGTATACCTCGCAATATGGGTGAACCAAGAAAATGAGACATATGAGGGCAAAGAGGTATGATAAGTATCAAAAATAAAGATCACCAAAAATAAAAATGCAATCAAAACACAGCTTCATGAGGAGTGGACGAAACTCTATTCATTGTGTTGTCATCGCCACCCTGGCGATAATGAGGAGCCACGTCAAGGCTTTCAGCTGGAATAAAACATGTGTAGGAAATATTTTTGGCTCCCTGAGTCAAGAGGAGCAAACACCAACACAAGGGGCTTCAGCAAGGAGGAAGACAGGCGGAAACTCTTGCAGATGGAGGCTTTGCATGCAGAGAAGACTTAGTCAGCGGAAAGGGGAGCCAGTGAGATGGCTCAACTGGTGTCAATAGGCGCAGCAAGGTCTCTCGATGACATGAGAATCAAGAGAAGCTCCCTAAGAATCATGAAAAAGGTGGCGAAGCTCTTGCGCAAAATGAACCAAGGGGGCTTTCTAGTGAAAGAGAGATTCAGTTAAGCAGTTGTCGGCATGTGAGGAGGGCCGTGATGCACCTTAAAATGTGCTACTTTTTTTATACATTTTTTACTCATTTTAAAGATTATTTTGCTTTCATGAAAGTTATTTTTTGTTTTTTTTATTGTAGGTAAGAAAGATGGAGCTTAAGCATCAAAAGGAGAAAAACTGGAGTAGAAAGTGGTCAAAATGAGCAATAGTTGACATGGCACCTACGCGCCAGAATCTGGAGCCTTAGCATCATGTAGTTGCACAATCTTCTAAAAGGATGTTATTTAGGCACCATAAGTAGTTACCCCTTTTTTACATTGAATTTGGATAAATTTTGAATAGGTGCCTAAAGTGTCTTATTGTAATTATGAGAGCTATATTTAATAGAGTTAATGGTCAGCCAAAAGAAAGTAAGCTGGGAGTCGTTGGTGCGGCCGTAGAGTCATTGATGGAAGTGTTGATACGAGTCATTTGTTTTGAGTGTAGTCTTTGCATGATTCTTTTGGGTGTGTGAGTTAGAGTCTTATTTTTGTGTGTATCAAAGGAGGAAGACATCAAAAAAAGTTCAGAAGGATTTTATTGGGGAAAAACCTAAGATAAGTAATTCATATATTTTTTAATTTTTTTTGTAATATTAATTTTTAATAAATATCAAGTTTTGTATTTATATCCGCTTGAATTGTTAGAATTTTTCTTTTCTTTCTCCTTACCATTAGAAGTAATTATGTGTGGGATTATAATGTTTTGAAATTTTATTATTCTAAAATTTGTGATGGTATTTTAACCGGTTCCTAATTTACTTTGCCAATTGGCCATTTTAATGTTAAAATCCATTGTGAAACATAATGATCCGGGAGGGCTAAGATTTCACCCAACTAATGAGTACCACACTAAACCTTCAATGGAGAGGAGCCAAGTCGAAGGAGTGCAAATAAATTGGGACAAAAGTTTTGATGGGTGTAGAATTGATGGTTTTAGAATGACAAGCTAGAACCTTCATCAATTTGGTCTTTAGTTTTGAACCTCAGGCCTGATTAATCCTAATCGAGAGGGTATAGGGGGTAATCTAGATGTGAGAGGCTAGAATCTACTCAGCATAACCATATCTATAAGGAACTTAAATTTAAATTAACCAATATTATTTTTGCACTCGAGGTAGGGTAAAGAGCATGTATGCTCCTATTTGTCACAAACCCTTATTTTTAACCTTAAGCATTTGATTGCTACACTGATTAATGTCTCTTTGTAAGAGGAAAAACCTATTATAGTATTCAAACTCTTTTACTCATTTCTAGTTTAGGAAATTTTCATTTACTTTAGCTTTGAATTAGAGTTAGCAAACTTTAGCTTGTTAACCCATTAAAAACATTTCAATATTATTATCCTATAGATTTTTTTTTGCAGTTTACATAGGAATTTTTCTAGGTTGAAATAGAAATTATATTCTTCTATATTTGTTTGATAATAAGTTTTTAAAGAAAACTCTATATTAATTGAAACGATACTTATACTTGTGTAATACCTCTAGTGTGTAAGCCATTAATAAAAATTCAAAATTCTATAACATACTTAAATTGCACACTAACCACTAAATATAAATTGTGTCAAGCTTTTTAGTCATCTTTTAGAACTTAATTAACATTGTAATTGATGGTCGGTCCAAGTTTTTGGTGCCATTGCCAGGGAAGTATCAAAATTTATAATTTAGAAATTTTTATTTGAACTTTATATTTATTTCAAGAAAATTATGATTTAATTTCAATTTATCATTAATTATACTCTCAAAAATGAAAGAAAAACATAAAAAAATCAAATAACCCAAAAAAATTATAAAAATCTAAAATAGAAATATAAAAAAATATTTTTAATTTAAGTGTTTTGTTTTACTTTTATTTTCTAAACTTTTAATTTTGTATGCATAGTTAAGAATCAGAAGGTTAGTGCCTTATAATTCTGAGTTAGAATGAACCATAAGAAAAATTAGAAAATAGAAAAATATTCACAATTCTCAACAAATTGTGAATACATCATAAAGTAACATTAATAATCAAATAGTTAAAAACAAATATCATCATTTACAAAGACCTTTAATGGACTATGAAAATCCTACAGCATATGAAATTCATTTAACTATACCAAATTTTGTTGTAGCAGCTAAATCATTCGAACTTAAAACTGTTACTATCCAAACGGTACAAAACAATCAGCTTGGGAGTACTCCATCTTAGGATCCAAATTTACATCTTGTTAGTTTTCTAGAATAATGTGCTACATTTAAATATGATGGCGTATCAAATGACATTGTTAAACTTAAACTTCTTACCTTTTTTTATAGACATATAAATAAGATATGGATAAACACATTAGCACCTAGATCTATTAAAACTAGGAGGACTTAGAACAAAAATAAGATATTTTAGGTGCATGTACGATAGGAGAAAGATTCTGAGGAAAGCTTTATGTGATTTAAGAGAAATCATTAACCTCATTCCATTATTGATATTTAGAAGGTTAGGTTTATGAGAGATTTCGTGCACTATTATAACCCTTCGGTTAGTTGATCGATCAAATAATTATCCAAAAGGGGTTATAGAAGATGTATTAGTGAAGGTAGATAAATTTACCATTTCTGGTGATTTTATTGTTTTAGATATGGAGTAAGATAAAGAAATACCAAAAATTTTAGAGAGACCTTTCCTTGCAATTGGACGAGCTATTATAGATGTGCAAAAGGGGAGTTAATCATGAGATTTAATGATCAGGAAGTTACTATTAATGTATTAAAGTCAACGAATTAAGCAGACAAAGAAAAAGATGATGAATTTTATAGAATGAAGACTCTTGATTAAATAATTGGTGATTATTTTTGAGAAAACTATGAATTCAAAATGGAACAAAAGGAATTGAAAGATGAAAATGGGACTGATTTTCTAGAAAAGTTAATTGAGATAAACGCTGAGGACTTAAATTATGTTCAGAAAAATTTTGAATTCTTGATGCTACTGAGAGTAGTAATTCTCTAATTTCGTTTATTGAAAAACCTTTTAAACTTGAGATGAAGGCTCTCCCTACAAATTAAAAGTATATTATTCTAGGGGACTCATCAACAAAACCTTTTATGATGTCCTTTGACTTAACTAAGGACCAGGAAGAGAAATTAATGGAAACATTAAGGAATTGTAAGAAAGCTATTGGATGGACACTAGTCAATATTAAACCTACCAGCCCTTCATTTTGTATGCGTAGAATTTTGATGGAAGATAATTATAAACCTATGGTAGATACTTATAGGATATTGAATTTTGTAAAGAAAGATGTTGTTAAAAAATTTATTAAAGTGGTTGGAATCATTTATATTATTTCTTACACTACTTGCATCACTCCAATTCACTGTGATCATAAGAAAGAAGGAGTGACCGTAATTGATAATGAAAGGAATTAATTAATTCCAACTAGACAAGTCACTCTGTGGCAAATTTGTATTGATTGTAGAAAACTAAATCTAGCCACTTTGAAAAAACACTTTCCTCTACCTTTTCTGGAATAAATGTTGAATAGACTAGCTAGGTACCAATATTTTTGTTTTTTGGATTGATATTCTGGATACCACCAAATACCCATAATCCCCGAGGATCAAGTGAAAACAACATTTACAAGTCCTTATGGAACTTTTGATTTTGGAAGGATGCACTTTAGTTTATGTAGTGCACCTACAACTTGTTGAAGATGCATGATGTCCATTTTTTGAGATCTAACTGTGAAAGGAATATATGTTTTCATGGATGACTTTTCAGTTTTTGGAACCACTTTTGATTCATGCCTAGATAATTTAAAAATAGTTCTAAAACACAGTGAAGAAACAATTTTAGTTTTCAATTGGAAAAAAATGTGAAATGATGGTCGCAGGAAGAATTTTCTTAGGACATAAAATTTCTGAAAAATGGCATAGAGGTAGACCAAACAAAATTTAAGTAATTCCTGATTATAAGTTTTTCAGGAATGGGGGTAGGAAAACTGCTCACGTCTCTCTGACGTTTGCGTTCCTACCGCAGAAAGGCTCTTTATTTCTTTCTGCTGGCATTTCTGCGCTACGTCCTGCAGAATGAAGTATTCGGTAATCGTTCATTACGGGCGGCTATCAGGTCCCTTGCTGGAGTAGCTACCATGATGGGCAGACGGCTGGGCACATTGTCTTAGGTGTTTATCCACATTTGCTATCACATTTTTACCTTTGCGCGACCCATTACCTTAAGTGGTTACCCTCAACTGTGGACGCAGTCTCTCCTTCTCTTTACTGCTGACTACGTCCATTAGAGGACCTTCATAGTCCATATCAACATGGTTGAAATCCACGTTCAAATCTATGAAACCTCCTTGCGGCGCCATCTCTTCATTTAGTGCAAGGTTCCAGCCGTCCTGGAAGGCAAACATCAGCCTTTGTCTTGACATTTTTCTTGAGAAGACAAAAAAAAAACGTCAGTGGGCCGAAGCTTGACATGAACAATAACAAAACATAGTATTTATTAAAGTAACTTTTAGTTTATTTTGGTGAAGAGGATTATTCATTTTATGTGTGAGTTTTGTTCAATTTAGTAGGGTATTTAAATTTGAAAGTAGAAAAGAGAACGTGTGAAGTTCAAAAATTTTGTCAAAATTTTCATTGTAATGAGATTAATTATAGAATTTGGACCCGGTCATAGACATTTGGCTACATAGATAACCCTAAAATAATCAAAGTTTCAAAGTTTCAAAGAAAGCAGCGGCAAGATGCACTGAGCAGCATCAGGTTGCATAATAGGTTTTCAGGTATCGTCCATTTATCGGTAAAATGGGTCTTTCACCCCGAAAGTCCACTAACTGGTAGGCTCCTCTTGTATAGACCTTCTCAAAGATAAATGTTCCCTCCTAAGTTGGCTCGAATTTTCCATCTATTTTGCGGCGTGCAAGAATAGGTCTTTTGAGCACAAGCACGAGGTCACCAATTTGTCATGGGTTTGTACCATCTTTGCCTGGTAAAGCTCCAAATGTTGTTGCCCTTCTAATTATTTTCCCTCGAGACTCTCCAGTTCTTCAAGTCTGAGTTTTGTGCTTTCTTCCATCGTTAGTTGGTTGGCAACGACAACTCTGAGAGATGGTGTCTGGATTTCTAGTGGAAGCATGACCTCAGCCCCATATACGAGCGCATACGGTATATACTAAGTGGGAGTCCTCAAAGTCGTCTGGTAGGCCCACAAGGCTTCTAATAGATTATTGTGCTAACCATGCGTAACCCTTTTGTTTTCATCCAGTGTTTTCTTCAAAATCTGTACCAGTGGCCTCGGCTAGGCCATTTGCCCTAGGATAGTAAAGCAGAGCATTTTCTCTCGAATAGTAAATTGTAGAGTATCTCCAATCTATCCCATGTCTTCTGACAAAATTGTTAATCTTTTTACTTTTGAAAGTTGTCCCATTTTCAGAGATTATTCTTCGCGGTACTCCGAAACTGTAGAGAATTTGGCCTTTGAAAAATTGAAGAACATGCTGTGTCGTAACCTTGAAATGGTAGACAATCTGGCTTTTGAAAAATTGAAGGACGTGCTGTGTCGTAACTTCACGTAACGGTACTGTCTCTGCCCATTTTTAGAAGTAATCTGTAGCGGCAAGTATAAACCTGTGTCCCTTGGAAGATGTAGGGTCTATCGGACCTATTATGTCCGTTCCCCAACACTCGAACGGCCACGAGCCAACAATTGGGGGTAGCAATTCGGAGGCTAGTGTAAGACCACCCCATGCACTTGGCATTGGTGACATCTTCTAGCTGTATCCACACAATCGGACATCATTGCTAGCCAATAATACCCGCGTCCTTTAATTTTCATTTTCATTCTCGGCCCTGACTGGTGAGCGCCACACAATCTGGTATGTGCCTCTTTGACAATATTCTGTGTCTCGGATCAACTCAAACATCGTAGCCACATTTGGTCGAACGATCTTCTGTAGAGAATATTTCCCACCAGGACGTAAGACATAGCCCTTCTTGTGATGTGGTGCGCCTCAGACTTTTCTTCTAGTAGTTTTCCAATATGCAAATATTCTATTAATGGCTTGCACCATTCTTCGTTGATGTCCGCAACTATTTTTATTATTTCTTCTTTCCAATCTTGTGTAGAGTTTCAAAGTCATTTCGAGACAAGAATCATCTTCCTTACACCGTGACTTTGATGGAATCCTCCGGGGGACATGTCATTTCCTTAGCTAGTTTTACTAGAGCATCGGCATGGGCATTATCTCCCCTAGGAATCCGATAGAAAGTCACATTAGGAATCTGCTCCAGGAGTTTCATCGTGTATTGATGGAATTCTGCTAATCTTGGTTTCAAAATTCTGTATTGTCTGGTGACTTGCTCGATGACAAGTTGAGAGTCACCATAAATGGCAAAGTTTGTTATATCCATTGAGATTGCCAATTCCAATCCGGTGATTAAAGCTTCATATTATGCTTCATTATTGGTGCACGACTCTGTCAGGTGGTGTGTGAACCTCATCATACCCTTATCTGGCATGATAAAGATCAAACTGATCCCTGCTTTATTTGGTATAACTGTGCCTGATCCTTCATCTTTCCTAGTTGATAAAGCACCATCAAAGTACATTTCCCAGCGATGCGCACCAGAAAATTCCATTTGTAGTAATTGCTCGTCTGTTAACTCATCGTTGAGAGAGGACCCAACTGGCAGTGGGTGTGCAGCAAGAAAGTCTGCTAGTATCTGTCCCTTGATAATAGGGAGGGTAACAAAAGTTATATCAAATTGCAATAAGATCATTGATCATCTTGCTAAACATTCGGAGAGTGTTGGTCGAGTCATCAGATATTGCAATGGATTAACTTTCAAAATTAGGGTAATGTTATGAGAAAGCATGTAATGTCTAAGCTTTTGAGCGGCGAAATCTAACACCAAATCTTGCTTCTCAATAGGTGGATACCTTATCTCCATCGGTATTAGACAACGACTCATGTAGTAGTGCACTTTTTCTTTACCCTCTTCATTGACTTGGGCTAAGAGGGCTCCAAGAAAGTCATCTAAGGCCACTGTATAAACTATCAGAGGTTTCCTTGGGATAGGGGCTGCTAAGGCAGGAGGTGTCACTAAATATTGTTTGACTTCCTCAAAGGCCCGCTGGCATTTCTCTTTCCAAATAAATTTGGCGTCCTTTTTAATTAATGTCGAGAAAGGCCGACATCTACCTGAGAGGTTAGAAATAAAGCGTCTCAGATATGCCAACTTCCCTTAGAAGGAACATAGCTATTTCAAAGTCTTAGGGGGAGGCATTTCCAAGATAGCTTTAATCTTATCCAGGTCAATCTCGATTCCCCAATGTCGGACAACAAATCTTAGAAATCTCCCGAAGGTAAAGCCAAAGGCACACTTTAAGGGATTCATTTTAAGGTCATATCGTCGTAACTGTTCAAACACAATCCTCAAATCGTACAAATGATCTATTTTCTATTTACTTTTCATGACCAAATCATCCACATAGCATTCTACTTGATTGTGAATGAGGTCGTCAAAAAATCTTCGTCATTGCACGCTGATATGTTGCTCCGACGTTCTTTAGGCCGAACGACGTCACTGTGTAGCAAAAAATTCCAATCGATGTTCTGAAAGCTGTAAGTGCTGCATCCTTGGGAGCCATCTTGATATGGTTGTATCTTGACGATCCATCCATGAAGGGGAAAATTTCATGTGTTGAAGCGATATCCACCATCATCTATGATGTGGTTAGTGAAAATTCGTCTCTTGGACATGCCTTATTTAAATCTTCAACACAAACACAGATCTATCTATTTTTCTTTTTCTTAACATGTACAATATTGGCTAACCACATGGGGTATTACTCTTTTTTAACAAATTTGGCATCTATCAACCTTTTCACTTTGGCGATGACTTGTTATTCTATTTCAAGGCGCATTCTCCTAGGAGCCTGTTTTACTGGGGTTATATTTTTGTCCACCCCAAGTTTATGGACTGCAACTTCTGCTGACATTCCTAGCATTTCATCTTAGCTCCATGCAAAGCAATCTTTAAATTCTGTTAATAGTTTGACCAATACTGCAGATACTTCGTCATCAAGTAGAGAACTTATAAACATAAGCCAGGGTTGTTCGTCAGTTCCGAGGTTAATCTCTTTCAATTCATCGACAGTAGATTTATTTTCCTCCTCAAATTTTTTTGGAGCATCTTCTATTGGTTGATCAGTAGATTCATCCTCTACATTGAGGCAATCCTCTTCCGACTCACTAGTAACAACCATAAAAAATTCATAATCATCGACTGGTCCAACTGTACTAAATCCGAGACCTTCTTTCAAATTGGGAGTTCGACTTTTAGCATTCCATAGTTTTTCAAAAAGTTGAAATTTATCTTTTGGCATTTGTTTTGGTAAGTGTCCCTGTTGAATTAACTTTTGAACACAAGGCGAGAAGTAAAGAAAAGGCAATTCCATTAATTCATTAGAAAATTTGCTGAGAAAGAGTTAACTAAAAATAAATACAACAAAGTGCTAAAAGCAAACAAAAGTACTAAAATAATCTTGAATTCAAAAATAGCTCTACAAACTAAAGTTCACAACACAACATTCAATATAAATCAAAGTATCACACTCTACAAACTAAACAATAACAACAACAAAGTACAACAAACTATAAACTAAATAAAAGATCAGAACTGTGACTAAGCAGAAATCTTCACTCGTCCTCTTCTTCTTCTTATTCTTCTTTTACATCAAAGTTCTGCTGTTGATAAGGGGTAAAGATAGGATGACTAGGAAAATGTATTGAGTAGTCACCCCTCATGTGTGTAACCATAACATCATCATATGCAGCATCATACTCATACTTCTGTCTTGTTAAATCATCATTATGCACATTCCTGACCTCTAAATTTTCAATCCTGTTCTTCATCCTTAAGATATCTTCCTGCTGGATCATCATCTGCTCTATAAGTTCCTGGAGAGTAGGGATACTAGAAGTAGAAGGAATATCCCTACTCCTACTTCTCGTTCTCCATCCAACATGAGATTCATAGATCTTAATATTTTCTGATCCAATAGGTTTAAGAGCCTCAATCATTTCCTCCTCATTTCTAAATTCAACTCATGATTGCTCACATAATCTAAAAATCGGGGCAGGGTGTCCTAACCCACCAGTTATCTTACTCATAATAATAGAACGAATGTTCTTATAGATAATAGAGCCAACATATATCCTTAGTAACTTCACTATGGTGGTAAGTAGGTATCATTATGGCAGATATAAAGTAATGTCAGGCCTTGGATACTACATTTAAAATAGAAGCAAGGAAGTTTTGTTTAGCGTTATTCTTCACCTTCCAAACTCCTCTCCCATCAGTAAGAAATAAAATAACTTCATCTAAAGCCTCATTCGTAGCAGAGAATGTGTTTTACTCAAAGTGATATGCTCCCTGTAACTGATAAAATTTGTTGATCCTCCTCGAGTTGAATTCAACCATTTTACCAAGAATATAGATGTGGTCATCAAAAGTCTCCCTAAATTTTGCATAAAACTCCTTAACTATGCCAATGACAGCCTCAATAATAAAGTAATAGAAATTCTCCCACTACCGAGAAACAATCAATCCTTGACTTCACCACCCAGATTTTTGAACGCTCGATCTTGAATTAATTTCTTTGTATTCAGAAGAATGTTGTAATGAATTCTGGCTTTGAATTTGATGAAACTTTGGTCATGATTTTCAAATTTCCTCTTTCTTTTGCTCGTCCTTGGTGCCATTCCAATTTTTACGAAAAATGATGAAATCCAAATAAATTCTAAAAATTCCAAAAATTGAAATGTGGAACGTTCTAAACTTAAATCTATTAAGTAAGAGTTCTTCACCAAAGGATTTTCTCATAATCTTCCCAAAAATTTCAAAATTTCAGATCTCCGTAATGTAGGAGGATTACTTAGTGAAAATAAAAAATATTAAGTTCAAAGTGTAGCTCTTACCGAGAGAAGATAAAATCCAAACTTCTTTTGTCTTTTAATCCCCTCAAATCCAAGTTTTGGCAAGCCCTAATGGGGCAAACCGAATGTTGAAGGTGACCAAAGGGGTAAAAATGACATTTTTAAATTGCAAATTTTTAAGGGAGTTGGGGACTTTTGTGACTCGAGCGGCGCTAGAGCCAAAAATTTCATTTTTTTGCCTTTTCGTAATTTTAAATTTTTCCAATTCACTCCAACGTCAAATTAGTCTTTTTAAATAATAAAATTCATCCTTAAATAGTCCATAAACATGTGTTTTGACAAACAACACAAAACTAACTTTTATATATGAAATTCTAAATTTTTACAAACATAGATTTTTAATCCCACTAACACATACCTAAAGCAAATCACACCATAATTCAGTGTTAAAATCAAGCCACAACAATAGAACGCTGAAAACTAAACTATACACACAATCATGTTTATAGAAGTTTCAAAGCAAAGCAAATCTAAATCAAATACTATAGAAACACAATTAAATTTAAATAGTAAAAAGTCTAACTTCCTCAATTACTCCTCTTCAACTTCAGTATTGTCTCCTTTTCTAATATCTCCCATAGATTGGTGATGCCTGTACAAATTGAAGAATGGTCAGTACGGGAGTTGATCAGTCAAATTTTCATCGACCCATTCATTCTTCTTGAACATTTGTATGAAAC
Source organism: Phalaenopsis equestris (assembly GCF_001263595.1). NCBI lineage: Eukaryota > Viridiplantae > Streptophyta > Magnoliopsida > Asparagales > Orchidaceae > Phalaenopsis > Phalaenopsis equestris. The sequence continues at coordinate 59,381 of NW_018220943.1, forward strand.
CTGCTTCAATTTGTCCCGTATGTTTGAATTGTTCCTTCATCCTCCAATCTAAGTGATCAAAAATATCTGAAATATTTCTTATTGCATTCATGATGTTCTGAATTTCATTTTCTACCTTCTTTATTTCTTCTCCAAAACTTGTGAACTTCCAGTTGTACAGGGCGTTAAGGGTGTCGAAGCATGTGATGATTGATCCAATAAAATGTCCAACGCTTCATTTCCATTTCCAATATAGTTTGCATCAATAGGATCCAAGGGCTTCCAGCATAATAACACTTTCTCCCAACTTTTGTATGGTACTTGAGATTAATTGCAAAGTAAGAGATTGTAGAAGGATGCCAAGTCCATATATAGGCCCATGCATTGTCAAACCCAAATATATTTAACAACAATTGATCCTAAATCAATGGATTTTCTCATTTGAATACAATAAATTAAAATTGCGCTTACCTTTGTAACTTTACAAATTCTCATTGTAGGAAGTGATTTCTTGGAGATGAAGAAATTCTATTGTTTAGATATCAGATTTAGCAGTGAAGTGGAGAAACTAACGTGCTCATCATCTCTGATTTACCAATTATTAGTTTCATCCGTAAAAAATTGGTACACATCATACAACGAATCCTTATTGGAATAAAGTTTGCATAGTGACAGATTGACACGCTTTCTATCATAAACATATTGCTAATTCATGATAGAGTAAATGGTACCCAGTTAATTCAAACAAAGACGACTCCCTAGTTAATTCCATGAAGATTAGCTTAGAATTTTTGCACCTTTGGAACAACTACTGCAGCGTTACTGTAGCATAGAACTTCCCAACGTCTCTGTACTATGATTTCATCAATTTAGGAACTTGGGTTATTAAACCCTCGATTGATAAAGCTTCTCTCCTTGATAAGTCACTTCTTCATGATGACTTTGTCATATAATTTCTATGCATAAAAATGGATGAACTTTCTTCGATTGAAAATCCCATATCTTGAAGTGTTTTCAGAATTGAAAGCCATGGATTTTGAAATCTGGAAGTCTCTGGTCATCCAAAATGGTTTTATGCATTTAAAAAGACTGTTAGGCAGCTTTTAAAAAGACTCTTAAGTGGTTATCTTGAAGAAAAAATCTTGCTAAATTTTGCCAAAAACTCTCGAAACTGGCAAAACCGCACTAGGCGATCTTAGCTCGCTCGCTGGCGCCGTCGGAGCCAGCGCCAAATTTGTGTCTGTTTTGTTTTTGGTTTAATTGATTTTCAAATTTTCGTCCAATACCAACATTTTTCTTGATTTATGATATAGAAAATTGTGTAGGATTCTAAGGTATTATCAACTCCTAATACATTTAGCAATTATAAAACAAAATACTAAAAATAACTAAGATATATATGGGTTGCCTCCCACAAAGCGCTTAGTTTATCGTCATCACCCCGATGTACCAATGTTTATTCTGGACGTTTCAATATCAAGATCTCTTTAAATTGTGGCATGTGCCCTTCATAATAATGTTTTAATCGATGCCCATTAACTTTAAATATATTTATAGTTTTAGGATCCTCAATAATAATAACTTTATAATGATAAACTTTGATCACATTGAATGGTCCTAACCATCTAAACTTAAGTTTTCCTGAAAATAATCTTAATGTAGGATTATATAAAGTAACTTCTTGTCCAAGTTCAAATTTCTTTCTTATAATCTTCTGATCCTACCATATTTTCATTTTCTCTTTATAGATCCTTACATTATCATATGCTTAATTTATAATCTCTTCTAGCTCATTGAGTTGCAATAATCTTTTGTCACCAACATACTGTAAATTAAAATTGAATTCCTTAATAGCGTAATATTTCTTATGTTCTAACTCTATTGATAAGTGGCATGTTTTACAAAAAATAAGTATATATGGGGACATTCCAAAAGGAGTCTTATAGGCAGTCATGTATGCCTATAATGCAGTATCTAATCTAGCATACCAATCCAATTTATAAGGATTTACAGCATTTTCTAAAATTTTCTTTCTTTCAAGATTTTGTATTTCTACTAGACCGCTAATCTGGGGATGATAAGAAGTTGAGAATCTATGCGTGACAATATGTTTTCTAATCAATTTCTCGATTCTCTCATTCTTAAAATGGGATCCTCCATCAGTAATAATCACTCTCGACATTCCATATCTTGTAAAAAAAATTTTATTTATAAGTTTTGAAACACTTCGAGCATCACATTTAGGTACAACAATAGCTTCTATCCATTTGGATACATAATCAACAACAAACAATATTTATAAATTTCCATAAGGTATAAATGGTCCCATAAAACCTAATCCCCATACATCAAAAATTTCAACTTCCAATGTGTAATTCAGATGCACGTCATTTCTTCTTGAGATATTTCCTACTCGCTGACATGGATCACATGTTTTAATATATTCATTAACATCTCTAAAAAGAGTAGTCCAATAAAATCCTGCTTGCAAAATCTTATGTTTAGTTCTACTAGTTCCAAAATATCCTCCAAATTTAGAATCATGACATCGTTGAATTATTTGTTCAGTTTCTTCATAAGGCACAAATCTTCTAATGATCAAATCTCTACAGTGTTTATATAAATATGGGTCATCCTAAAAAAAGAATTTTGTATCGTGAATAAATTTCTTTAATTGTTGATTCTTTATATCATGTAGTCAAATACCACTTACAATATAATTTACTATATTAGCATACCACAGTATATTCTTTCCATCAATACTATACAATTGTTCATCAGGGAAAGTTTCTAAAATTTCATTTACAAAATTAATTAATATTTCTTGTTCTAGTCTAGACAAATGATAAGCTATTTGATTATCAGTTCTTTTTCTATCAACTACCACAAAGACAAACTCTTATAGCATAAGTATCCAACTAATTAATCTCGATTTAGCATCCTTCTTTTGCATCAATTATTTTAGAGCATAATGGTATGTATGCACAATACATTTAGCTCCAATTAAGGAAGTGTTCGCGGCTGCTCTTTTCATCTGGCACAGCCCTAAACTGCAAATTTTTCTCATTTGGCTCCCAGCTTTGTGGTCAAAGGAAGCTAAAGAGGCCGGAAAGCCGGCCATGGAATCAACCCCGTGGCTCAGCTTTCCCTTCGCTAATGTTCAACTTTGCCCCCATTTTTGGCGTTAACGAGCCATCTGCCCTAGCGTTTTCTCTGTTGTTCTCATGTCATCTCGCCATCTTGCTTAATATTCCCAACCCGGCATGTTCTTCTTCCTGACCACCCCGCGTCTTCTTCTTCCTTACCCCGTTCCTCTTCCAGACCCCGTTCGTCTTCTTGACCCCGCGCCTTCTTCTTCTGAGCCCGTTCTTCTTCTTCTTCCTGACCCTGTTCTTCTTCTTCCCAACCCTATTCTTTATTCTGACCCAACTTCTCAATGGACATTTCAGTAGGAGCAGAATGGTTATCACAGTTCTGTTAAACACAACATTTCAAAACAGGGGCAGAATGGTCATTTATGCAGAAACAGTTACCTTAAAGCTATTCTCACACAGCTGCCCCAAACGGACAACCAGCTTCTCCACAACAGTTTTCCCACAGCTGCATTCTAGGGCAGTGCAACTACAACTGAAAAGCTGAGAAACTGCAGCTACAACTTAAAAGCTGAGAAGCTGCAGCTACCCAAAAAAAGCCTAAGTAAGGTCTAAACTTTTCGTAGGCATAGACAATAACTAATAACTCTCTTTCAGTAGTAGTGTAATTAATTTGAGCATCATTTAGAGTTTTACTAGCATAATATATTACTTTAAAAATCTTATCTTCCTTTTTCCCTAAAACAGCTCCAATGGCAATATCACTAGAATCACACATTATATCAAATGGTTTCTCCCAATCAGGTGTAACTACTATAGGTGTGGTGATTAACTTTTCTTTTAATAATTCAAATGTTTTATGCATTCTTCATTAAAATTAAATTTTGTATCCTTTTCTAAAAGTTGACATAATGGCTTAGTAATTTTTGTAAATTTTTTATATAACACATGTAGAAACCAACATGTCCTAGAAAACTTCTTGCCCCTCTAACAGTCATAAGAGGCGATAATTTTACAAATACTTTATTTTTTGCTGGATCTACTTTCATGCCTTTTTCAAAAACTTTATGCCCATGTATGATTCCTCCTGCAACCAAGAATTAAAATTTTTCTCCATTTAATTCTAAATTTGTCTTTTCACATTGTTCCAGAAATTTTTCTAAATTTTTTAAACATAATTCAAATAAAGTTCTGAATACTAAAAAATCATCAATAAATACTTTAATTCCCAGTTCAATTAAATTACAAAAAATTTACATCATACATCTTTGAAATGCTGTAGGTGTGTTACATAGTCCAAAAGACATTCTGCGAAATGCAAATGTTCCATAAGGCCTTGTAAACATTATCTTTTATGGATCCTCAGGAGCAATCAAAATTTAATGATACCTTGTATATCCATCCAAAATGCAGTAATATTTGTGCTCAACCAATCTATCCAACATTTTGGTGTAGAAATGGTAAAGGAAAGTGATCTTTCCAGGTAGCTACATTTAATTTTCTATAATCTATACAAATTTGCCAACCAGTAACTTGTCTTATTGGTATTAATTCATTTTTCTCATTTACTTCAACTGTCACTCCTCCTTTCATTAGAACACAGTGAATGGGACTTACCCAAGCACTATCATCTGAAATAGGATATATTCTGAAATAGGATATATAATTCCAACATCTAACCATTTTAAGATTTGCTTTTTAACAACTTCTTTTTTAATCGGGTTTAATCTCCTTTGAGGATTTGTTTTAGGTTCATATTGTTCATCCAATAGAATTCTGTAAATACAAATTAAAGGATTGATTCCTTTAATATTTGCTAAAGTCCAACCAAAGGCCTTCTTATATCTTTTCAAAGTTTCAAAAACTTTTGCTCTTAAAATTCAGTTAAATCAGAAGATTTAATAATAGGTAATGTAGAAAAATCTCCTAAAAACACATATTTTAAATGCACAAGTAATACTTTCAGTTCAAGTTCAGGTGGTTTAGTGCTTGAAGGAATAAGATTTTTATTATCATTTTCCATAAGGTCCAAAATCTCAATTTTTTCTTAAATATAATCTAAATTCTCATTTTTTACTTCTTTCTCATTCCCATACTCAAAGTTCTCTTCTTGTCAAAATTTTTCTTCAAACATTCTCTTAAATCACTCATTACTTAGATAATTAGTATCTTTCATTCTAAAACATTCATTATCTTTTTCTATAACAGGATATTTCATAACTTTTACTATATTAAATGTTACTTCTTGATCATTTACTCTCATTATTAATTCTCCTTTTTGCGCATCTATCACAGCTCTCCCTGCTGCAAGGAATGGTCTCCCTAAAATAATAGGATTATCTTTATCTTCCTCCATATCTAAAATAATAAAGTCAACAAGAAAAAAAATTTTATCCACATTCACTAATACAACTTCTATAACTCCTTTAGGATAAGTTACTAATTGATCAGCTAATTGAAGAGTTACAGTAGTAGAGGAAGTCCCTCCTAAATCTAACCTTTTAAAAATTGACAGAGGTATGAGATTAATACTAGCTCCTAAGTCACATAAGGATTTTCCAAAAAAATTCTCACCAATAGCACAAGGTATAGTAAAACTACTAGTATCTTTTAACTTTTTAAGAAATTTTTTCTGAATAATTGTGCTATAGTCTTCACTCAGTGTGACAGTCTCATAATCTACAAATTTACTCTTCTTGTTTAGTATATCCTTCATAAATTTCACATAATTTGACATTTGTTCCAAAGCTTCAACGAAAAGAATATTTATCATTAACTTTTTAAGAATTTCCAAAAACTTTGTAAATTATTTATCCTTATTTTGCTGCTTCAATCGTTGAGGAAACGAAGGTGGATGTTTTTTTAAAGAAATTTTTATTGGTTTAATTGAAGAATCAATATCAAAACAAATATCATCGTTATCTTTTTTTTTTCAATTTCCACCTTCTCCTTCTCAACTTCAGTTTCTCTTTGCATCCTTGTCTCCAGTTCTTTTCCACTTTTTAATTGAATAACTATAGTTTGCTCCTTACTCTGATCTTCTAGATTAACTTCAACATTGCTAAGAAGAATTCCTGAAGGTCTGTTACTAAGTGCAGTAGAAATATGCCCTAATTGATTTTTAATATTTCTAATTGCACCTCCTTAACTTTACATTTGATTTCTCATATTCAACACCAATACTTCCGTAGACAACTTCTTCTCCGTAACTTGTGAGTTACTATTAAATCCAGGAGGATAATAAGGTCTAAAGTTAGGATTTCCTTGGTTATTTGAATTTCCTTATGGGTTCAACGAATTGTTGTAATTTTTCCAACTAAGATTATGGTGATTATTCCATCCAGGATTATAATAATTAGAATAAGGATTATTAGTTCTATTATGTATAAATTTGAGAGTTTAAGGTGATTGAGTGTCAGTTACATGTCCTAGTGAATTTTCCTCTAACATTGGAGGTGTTTGAGAATAGTTCACTCCAATTTGATCGATCTTCTTTAATATAGTAGCAAATTGGTATGCCAAAAAAGACATTGCATAGAAATCATGAATACTAGATACTCTTATCTAATTCACCCGTTGAGAGGGCCAATGAAAATTATCAGTAGCCATCTCCTCTATTAAAGAGTATGCTTCATCAAAAGGTTTTGACATTAATGATTCACCTGCAGCAGCATCTTTAATAGATCTAGGTGATCCTACTAATCTATTCTAAAAGTTTGAATTATTAACCAATCTGGTAAAGCATGGTGTGGACACCTCCTAAGGAGATCTTTAAATTATTCTCATACTTTATATATCGATTCCCCTTCAAACTAACAAAAAGATGTAATATCGTCTCTAAGCTTGCTGTTTTTTAGAGTGGAAAATATTTAGCCAATAAACTTTGTGATAGTTCTCCCCAAGTTTTGATAGATTTAGGTGCTAATAAATTTAACTAAGCTTTAGTTTTGTCCCTTAATGAAAAAGGAAAAAATATATGTCTGACAGCATCATTTGACACTCCATCATATTTCTAGAAAACTAGCAAGATGTAAGTTAGGATCTTCAGTAGGTGTTCCTCCAAACTGATTACTTTGTACCATTTGGATAATAGCAGGTTTAAGCTCAAATGAATTAGCAGCAACATCAAAATTTTGAATAGTCAAGTGAAGTTCATCTGCTGTAGGATTAGCAAAATCTTTTAAAGGTCTTTGTCGATTTTCATTTTCATTTATTTGATTATCTAAGTTATTCGCCATTTTGCTCAAATTTTTAGTTTTTTTTTTGTTTTTTAATTTTTCTAATAGTACATTCTAACTCAGAATCATAAGGTACAAAACTTTCAGATCAAATACTATGCACAAATAAATATAATAAGTAATAGTAAAAATTCTTAAAAATACTTGTAAATTTCTGTTAAAAAAATTTAAATGATTTATGATTTTTTTATTTTTTATTTTTTTTATTTTTTAATTTTATGTGTACATATATATTTTATTTACTTGATAACTAAATTTCCTAATTTAATTAAATTACCAAATTTATTTAATTTATCGTTACCTTCACCGCTAATGGCACAAAAAACATGATCCCGAAATTATAGATGTGTAAAATCAATAATGTTGACTCCACTTTGCAACGGTGTCACAACTTGATTTGTTATTGATGATTAAAAAATTGAAGCAATTAATGTTGGGATTCTACGCAAGTAAATGTATAGTTATCAAGTAATACAAAACCTTCTTATTAAGCTCCAAATATCAATCCCACCAGGAAGGTGTAAACTCGTAATGGAAATTGAAATCGAAAAATTCACAATGATAAAAAAAATCTACTATGCTAATTTCAAATGTTTAGGATGCTATCATAACTAAATTACTAACTACTAGCAAAATTGTAAATCCAAGATAAGCAATTACTATTAAACTATCTTTATATTTTTATGACAAAGTTATCAAATATGAGAAAGCATCTTACCCACTATAATGAGTTTTTGGTTAAATGAGAGAGCTAAATGGTTTGAATTTGTATTGTGTCAAATTGGAGCAATTTTAATTCTCTACCCTTGCTTAAGTGTTATAGGGAATTTTTGGCTAATCTTAGGTTTAGTCCCTAAATATATGGATAGGCTGGGAGGATACTAGCTCTCACTTCCCTTCCCGTGAAAGCTAACTCTCGCTTCAGTTCTTAAACATTAAGACAAAATTGGGGATTTTAGTTTGTCACCCTAAATTATCCAGTTCTTTGCATAGTAAAGTATAATTCCTTATTTGTTTGCACGCAATTCCATGTATGAAACACTCCTTGGAATCGATTATGCTTCTCACTTTGTTGTACAACTCATACTCCATTTCTTGGATCATGTGTTTCACATTAGATTTTAACATGTCAATTCGTGAGATCTAAAAGTAAATTAAGAACGGAGTGAAAAAATAAAAACAATTTATTTTTTTATTTTAAAATGGCACATTCAAATTATCTCTTCATTTTACTGTATCTCAGAGTAGGGAGAAAGACAAAGAAGACCACTCAAAACTCATGAGGAAGAGACAACACAACATGACTTTAATAAATAAAAGAAAATTTATACAACAATAATAAATGAACACCACTTATCTGTAACTCATCCTCAAAGAAAATCGCTTGAAGCTCCACTTTAATCTTTTTCTCTCTTTACAGGACTCTTGATTGTCTCTTAGAAGATGTAAAGAAGAAGAAATCTCTCACTTCTCTTCCTCTCCAAAAACTCTTAGAGGATAAATCATACTTAGACTCACCACCAAACTCAAAAAACTGGCTCAAGACTCAACAAACTACAGAATACACACGATGGAACACTAGTGGAAAATGATGAGACACTAAGGGACTTATTTTTCCAATAAAATTTTGCTCTAAATAGAGCATAATGTCAGTTAACTCTTCAAAAAGTGTCAAGATTCATCAAATCTTCTAGAAATTCACCCAGCACTGACATTGGCATCATCGGCGCTAGTGGCCAAAAATTAATTTAGAGCACTTTGCCTAGTCTGGCACCGTTGGCAGCCCATTGTTCTAGACTCCTTCCTTCATGCTGGCACCATCGGCGTCCATGCTGGTGTCGTTGGCTCTGAGTATTTCTCTCTAAAACACCATTTTGACTCTAAATTTCATCATTTTTGCTTCCTTTTTGCTCCAACTGCTAAAAATTATCAACCTGTAATAAAACATAAAAAATACCTTCCTTTAAAATGCAATTTCAGCAAAAATGTGTATAAAATATAGGTCTAAATCTGCATATATTTTTCGTGCATCAATCAGCTAAAAAGAACGAAGGATCAGAGATAGTTATACCAGGAAAAATATAAATTGGTTTGATTTTTAGTATGTTGAGATTCTCCTATCACCTGAAAGAGTCATGCACAAATAATGAAGCAGAATATGAAACATTAATCACCAGACTAGAATTGGCAGTTTCAATGGAAATAGTGGACATTGTCATCTATGGTGACTCACAACTCATCATTCAACAAGTTATCAGATAGTACAAGATATTGAAGGTGAGATTAACAAAATACCATTAGTATAGAATGAAACTACTGGAACAGATCCCTAGTGTGACCCTATACCGGATTCCTCGGGAAGATAATGCTCAGGTTGATGCTCTAAGAAAACTTTCTAAAGAAATTATGTTTCCACGAGAGGGTTCCATTGATATCACAGTGCAAGAATATTGAATTCTGTCAAAGATTAACCTAAACAATCTACACAAGCTAAAATAAGAAGAAGAGATAATGATTGCAATAGTTGACATTAATTAGGATTAGTGCAAGCTATTGATAGAATATTTGCAAACAGGAAAGCTACCAGAAGACAATTCTGAAGCATATCACATCACGAGAAGAGCTAAGTCGTATGCTCTAGTGGTGATGTCATCTAGAGGAGATCATTTGACCAGATGTGGATGAGGTATAAGCAGAGCCGAAGCACAAAATATCGTTAAAGAAGTACACGGTGGATTGTGTGGAGCTCATCAGTCATGGCCAAAGATGAAATTGAAGATTGAAAGACTAAGATATTATTAATCAGCAATGATATTCAACTTCATGGATATGGCCAGAATGTGTCACATTTTTCAAGTGCATGGGGTAGTCTTGCACTCACCTCCGAATGTTCTACATCCAACCGTTGCCTCGTGGCCATTAGAGTGTTGGGGCACCATCATAATAGGTCCAATAGACCCTCCATCTTCTAAGTGACACAAATTTATTATTGTTGTTACTGATTACATCTCCAAATGGGCAAAAGTACTATCATTTTAGGAGGTTACAACACAACACATTCTTCAATTCTTCATGAGTCAGACTGTCTACCATTTTGGTGTGCCACGCAATATTATTTCAGATAATGAGTCAGCCTTCAAAAGCACTAAGATCAATAACTTCGTCAAGAGACATGGATTAGATTGGAATTACTTTACAATTTACTACCCCAGGGAAAATGGCATGGCCGAGGACTTCAATAAAACACTCATGCAAATTTTGAAGAGAACATTGGAATAAATGATGATGGCATGATAACCTGTTGAAAGCTTTGTGGGCCTACAGGACAATGTTAAGATCTCCCACTCAATTTACACCCTACGCACTTGTATATGGGATCGAGGCCGTAATACCATCAGAAGTTTAAATAACATCTCTCAGAGTCGTCGCCGCCAATTGGGTTACAACAGAAGAAAGTGCAAAGCTCAGAATTGAGGAATTTGAAGGTCTTGACGGAAAATGATTGGAAAGAAAATAGGTAGAAATTTCAAACCAACTTGGGAGGGACCATTTGTCTTAGAGAAGGTATAATCATGAGGATCTTACCAGCTGGTGGATTTCCGAGGCGAAAGGCCTATGTTGCTGATTAATGATAGATATTTGATGATATACTACACAACATAATGTTGCATGAAATGAATTTTTGAAAATGTTACTTGTTGTATGGATGTTTGTTTGGCCAGTGTCTGTGACTGGGCTTAAAATTTTGTAATAGAATTAACCTCAATAAGATGAAAATATGACTTTGCCTACCTTAATTTCCTTCATTTTAATTTTAAATTTTCACTAAATTAAATTAAATAAATAGAAACCTTGAACTTCTATAAATTCAAAATTTGTTTAATAAATAGTTTGCTATGGTTCTTATTCATTACAAATTTCAGCACACTATTGTTTTTCAGTCTTCAGCAAAAAAAAGTGTTGGGGCAGAAGCTGATTTTCACCTTTAAAGACGGCTTGAATCTCGTACTAGATGAAGAAAGAATAGCCAGGGTTGTATCATGAACTTTAATCTTATCCGAGTCGATCTCAATTTCCAAATAACGAACAAATATTCTTAGAAATTTCCCGTAGGTAACGCTGAAGGCATACTTTAACGGTTCCATCTTAAGATCATACTGTCATAATCGTTCAAGCACGATTCTCAAATCATATAACTGGTCTATTTTTTCTTTTCTCTTGATGACCAAATCATCCATGTAGCATTCCACTTGGTTGTGAATGAGATCATAAAAAATCTTTTTCATAGTCCGTTGGTATGTTGCTCCAGCATTCTTCAACCCAAACGACATCACTATGTAGCAAAAAATCCCGATAGGTGTTCTGAAGGCTGTAAGTGTTACATCTTTTGGATCCATCTTGATTTGATTGTATCCTGACAATCCATCCATAAAGGAGAAAATATGATGTGTCAAAGTGATATCCGCCATCATTATTGGTATTGGCAGTAGAAATTCATCCTTTGGACATGCTTTGTTCAAATCTCTAAAGTCAACACACACACAGATTTGTCCATTTTTCTTCTTAACTTGCCCAATTCTAGCTAACTATGTGGGGGTACTGCTCTTTCCACACAAAGTTAGTGTCAATTAACTTATTCACCTTGGCAATGACTTGCTGCTCTATTTCGTGGCGCATTCTTTTTGGAGCTTATTTTATTGGGGTCATATCTTTATGAATTACAACTTTTGCTGACAGTCCAGACATTTGCATCATAATTCCATGTGAAGAAATCTTTGAATTTTGTTAACAGTTTGATCAACCATAAAGATTCTTCATCGTTGAGTAGAGAACTGATAAATGTAGGTTGGGGCTGCTTTTCTGTCCCGTGGTTTGATCAACTCTATTAGTTGATCAGTAGAGGTATCCTCCACATAGAGGCAATCCTCTTGATTTGCTAGTAACAATCATGCAAAATTATGAATCAACGACTGGTTCGACTTTACCAAATCTGAGACCCTTTTTAGATCTAGGAGTTTGACTTTTAACACCCCATAATTTTTTAAAAAGTTGTAACTTATTGACCAACGAAAAATAGGTTGAGATTTTCATACATATTTTATAATGTTTTTAATGATATTGCACTTTAAATAAAGGTATTTTTGATGTTTTGTTGCAGGAACGATTAATCAAGGTCAATGGAACAAAAAGATGCAAAAAGCAACGAATTTGGAGCGAAAAGGACCAAAATATGGAGATATGAACTAAGGGCGCCATCGACGCCACCGACGACCAATTTTTCCCGAGGCTACAAGATAAAATTCTCTAGAAGTCCGCCGACGGCACCCTCGAGGCCACCGACGGCGATCTCGATGGTTATGCCTACTCAAGCTTTGGATAAGGCTAAATTTTGAAGGGATGCTTAGGCAACACTTGGGAAAGCTCATCCAAAACTTTAAAAGAAGATTTTGGCCAAAAATTGATGGAAGTTCGAAGAGAGTCTATAGTTCCTAGAGGTTAGAAAGGTTCCATTAGTGTTTGTTAGAGTATAAAAAGTGTGAGCAATTCTTCGAGAGATTGTAAGAGTGGAGGGAAAGTGAGAGATTTCTTCCTCCTTGCTACTTTGAAGAGGAATTCTGTGTGCTGTAAAGAAAGGAAGATATCCAGAGGAACTTTCAGGAGTGTTCTTGGGGAGAGATTAGAGATAAGTTTTTTACTTGTTGTAGTTTGTATGAATTTGATTTTATATATGAATTCCGAGTTTTATTGTGTTTTCCCCATGAGATTTGAGTAGTTTTCTCTATCTTTCTCCTTGTCTTGAGATTTGTGAAATGGTGATTTAAATTGGTGAAGCCATGAAAATGTTTGAGAAATTGTGATGATCTTTTCACTTCAATCTTATTTTTACTTTCAATATGTTGAGTTTTACAACTAAAGTGAAGATTACATCCAAGATTCAGGGAGGTCAAAGCCCTTGGAAGTTGGGTGCAAATAAATAG
>NW_018220943.1:72750-73718 GCF_001263595.1 Phalaenopsis equestris
AGGTGAGAGGAACATGGAAGTTCTGAACTGAGAGTCAGTATCCTCCCAACCTAGCAGCTGATTCAGTAAACAAGCGCAGGATTAGTCAATGTTCTTTATGCCTAGACCGAAGGGTAAAGAATATGTATGCTCTTATTTGGCATAATATAATTTGAACCAGTTCACTTTATCCATTCACTATAATTTCTTGACAAGGAGAATGATGTTTTCTTATATATTGAATATCACATTTAAACCCTCATTAGTATCATTAGTTATTTATTAGTTATTAAAATTATATATTTATTTCAATTACCTATTAGTGACAGATAAGCAAATTGAACTTCATTGTTACGATTAAAGTATTGTTTTTCTAAAATCTTAGTTCACAGTTCTAAACCACTCCATGTGGGATCGATATCTAGGACTCGATTAGAGCTCTATATTACTTGAGCGATACGTATACTTGCATTGATATGTGTGACTTTACAGTTATTAAATATTTATTACATTCATATTTATCATATATTTTTAAGCATATATAAACTCGTCGGTCAAGTATTTGGCCCCGTTGGCGGGGAGCGACTAAGTAAAAAAAATCACAATTAGAGTGACGGATAAATTAGGATTATTAGAAAATTTTTTATTTGAAGTGTAACTTATTTTTATATTTAGTTAATTATATTACTGTGTACTGATTTCAAATTGTATGCATATATTTGGACCTGAAAATCTTATACCCTACGATTCGGAATAAGAACACACTGTTAGAAGGATTAGAGGATTAAGAAGAGAACCTAGAAAATTTGATACAATGGAAAACAACATGAACAATCAAGAAATAGAGAATGAACACCAACCTAGACTCCTAAGAGATTATGCTAATCCTACAACAGATAAAAATCACTTATCGATCCAAAATCCTGATGTAGCTGCTAATTCATTGAGCTTAAACCTGTTATTATCCAAATGGTACAAAACAATCAATT
>NW_018220943.1:73741-78965 GCF_001263595.1 Phalaenopsis equestris
GATCTATTAGAACTTGGGGAGAACTTTCACAGAAATTTCTATCCAAATATTTCCCTCCATCCAAAACTGATAAACTTAGAAATGACATAACATCTTTCTGTCCGATTGATGGTGAGTCAATATATGAAGCTTGAGAGAGATTTAAAGATCTTCTTAGGAAATGCCCTCATCATTCGTTAACAGATTGGTTGATAATTCAAACTTTTTATAATAGATTAGTGGGATCGCTTAGATCGATTATAGATGCTGCAGCTGGTGGTTCTTTAATGTCAAAACCTTTTAATAAGGCTTATTCATTAATAGAAGAGATGACTATCAACAATTTTTAATGGCCCTCTGAACGGGTAAATCCTAAAAGAGTAGCTAGTATCCATGATTCTGATGCAATATCTATGTTAACTTTGCAGATTGCTGCAATATCAAAGAAATTAGATCACTATGGGATAAATTATTCTCCAACACCTCCTATGATGGAAGAAATTTCATTTGGGCAATTTGTGGATGTTCAGCCTTCATATGAAACTTTAAATGCTATTAATAGACCCAACAACCCTTATTCAAACTATTATAACCCAGGTTGGAAGAATCATCCTAATTGGAATAACAATTCTTCTATAAATCAACATTGGGCAAACAACCCAGTGAACCCATTAGAAAATTCATCCAACAAATGAAATGTTAACTATAGACCTTCTTATCCTCCACGATTTAACATTAACAATCAAATTAAGGAAAAGAAGTTGTCCATGGAAGACCTGATATTGAACATGGGTCAACAATTGCAGAATCAAGGAAATCAATTAAAATTCAAGGAAATCAATTACAAAATCAAGGATCTGCTATTAAGAATATTGAAAATCAATTAGGCCAATTGAGACATATCGCTACTAAGCTTAGTAACCAAATATTAGAAACTTTTCCTAGTACTGTGGAACAAAATCCTAAATATCAAGGAAAAGAACAAATCAAAGGAATACAGTTACAAAGTGGAAAAGAATTGGAAATAAGGGTGCAAAAAGAAACAAAAACTAAAACAGAGAAAGTGGATACCGAAAAAGGAAAAGATCATGAGTACCCAGATTTAGAGTATCCATTTACACCAATGAAAATTACTGTGGGGAAACCTCCACCACCATTTCCTCAAAGATTGAAGCAACACAAAAAAAAATAAATAATTTTCCAAATTTTTAGAAATTCATAAGATGTTAACAGTAAATATTCCCTTCGTAGTAGCCTTAGAGCAAATGCTCAATTATGTGAAATTCATGAAAGATATTCTGAACAAGAAAAGCAAGTTCGCGGATAATGAAAGTATTGCACTTAGCGAAAAGTGTAGTGCAATTATTCAGAAAAAGCTTTTTGAAAAATTAAAAGATCCTGGCAGTTTCACTATACCATATGCTATTGGTGAAAAATTTTATGGAAAAGCTTTATGTGATTTTGGAGCCAACATTAATCCTATGTCTGTATCAATTTTCAAAAGATTAGGATTAAGAGAAGTCTCACCTACTTCTGTAACTCTGTAACTCTACAATTAGAGGATCATTCAGTTACATATCCTAAGGGAGTTATAGAAGATGTGTTAGTAAAAGTGGATAAATTTATCTTTCCTGTGAATTTCATTGTTTTAGATATGGAGGAAGATAAAGAAGTACCTATTATTTTAGGGAGACCATTTTTAGCTACTGAAAAAGTTATGATAGATGTTCAAGAAGGAGAACTAACTACGAGAGTTAATGATCAAGAAGTGGCTTTTAACATTGTGAAATCTATGAAATACCCTGTAGTTGAAAGAGATAATGAATGTTTTCGCATGGAAATTAGTGAACATCTATTGAAGGAACATTTCAAAGAACATTTTGAAGAGAAAGAATAATTTGAAGAGAGTGATGAAATTATTCTGAACGAATTAGAAAATGAAGAATTAGATTATGTTCAGGAAACTTGAGATGTTGGATATTACAAAAAATGCCGATAAGAATCTGTTTCCGTCAATTATAAAACCTCCTGAACTTGAGATAAAAAATATTGCCTAGTGACCAAAAGAAAATATGTTGAGATTTTCATACCTATTTTATACTGTTTTTAATGATATTGCATTTTAAATAAAGGTATTTTTCATGTTTTTTGCATGAATGATGAATTAGGGTCATTGGAGCAAAAAGATACAAAAAGGAGCGAAATTGGAGCGAAAAGGACCAAAATGTGCGTCCTCGACCCCGCCG
The DNA here is from genome assembly GCF_001263595.1 of Phalaenopsis equestris. NCBI lineage: Eukaryota > Viridiplantae > Streptophyta > Magnoliopsida > Asparagales > Orchidaceae > Phalaenopsis > Phalaenopsis equestris. Next base: position 75,967 of record NW_018220943.1, read on the forward strand.
ACAGCGAGATTTTCCCGAGACGACAGGATAGAATCTTTAGAAGCCCGCCTACTGTGCCTCGAGGCCGCCGACGGTGAGATCGACGGTTATGCCTACTCAAGCTTTGGATAAGGCCAAATTTTGAAGGGATGCTTAGGCAACTCTTGGGAAAGCTCAACAACAAGTTTAAAAGAATATTTTGGCCAAAACATAAGAAGCTCGAAAGGTCCTGGAGAGCTAAGAGGTTAGAGAGGTTCTAGTAGTGTGTAACAATTGTGAGGATTTATTTAAGAAATTGTAAGAGTGGAGGGAAAGTGAGAGATTTCTTCCTCCTTACTACTTCGAAGAGGAATTTTGTGTGATGTAAAGAAAGGAAGAGATTCAGAGGAACTTCGAGGAGTGTTCTTGGGGAGAATTTAGAGATAAGTTATTTACTTGTTGTAGTTTGTATGACTTTAATTTTATTTACAAATTCTGAGATTTATTGTGTTTTCCTCATGAGTTTTGAGTAGTTTTCTCTGTCTTTCTCCTTGTCTCGAGATTTGTGAAATGGTTATTTGATTTAGTGAAGCCATGAAAATGTTTAAGAAATTGTGATGATCTTTTCACTTTAATCTTAATTTACTTTTAATCTGGCCAATTGATTTGTTAAAATATTTTGAATTCTACAACTAAAGTGAAGATTAAATCCAAGATTCAGGGAGGTCAAAGCTCTTGGAAGTTGGGTGCAAAAAAATAGGAAAATATTATTCTCGGGCGTAGAATTGGAAATTTTAGAGAGACAGACTAAAAACCCCCATTTGGTCCTATTGTTGGGTGTTGAAGTGTAGATGTTAGCCCTCAGGTGAGGGGAATGTGGGAGCTCCGAAGTGAGAGAGTGAGAGCCGATATCCTGCCAGCCTAGCTGCAGATTCAGTAAACAAGCATAGGATTAGTCAATGTTCTTTATGCCTGGATAAAGGGGTAAAGAATAGGTATGCTCCTATTTGGCATAATATAAATTGAACTAATTCATTTTATCCATTCACTACAATTTTTTGACAAGGAGAAGGATGTATCTTATATATTGAATATCGCATTTAAACCCATACTTTATATCATTACTTATTTATTAGTTTTTAAAATTATCTATTTATTTCAATTGCCTATTAGTGACAGATGAACAAATTGAACGTCGTTGTTGTGATTAAAGTATTGCTTTACTAAGGTCTTAGTCCATAATTCTAAACCACTCCCTATGGGATCGATATCTAGAAATCCATTAGAGCTCTATATTACTTGAGTGATACGTACACTTGTGTTGACAAATTCGACTTTAACATTATTAAATATTATATTTATACATCTTAATCAAATTAGACACATCTGTAAAGTAGCGATCAAGTCTTTGGACGTCGTTGCAGGAAATTAGATCTTCTAGTAACGCCATCAAATTCTTGTATTTGTCGATTTACAAAATGCCGGTCAAGTTTTTGGCATCGTTTCTGGGGAGTGAGTGAGTAAAATTACGATCAGAGTAACGGACAAATTAGGATTATTAGAAAATTTTTACTTAAATTGCAACTTATTTTTATATTTATTTTTAGTTAATTATTACTGAGTACTGATTTCAAATTGTATGCGTAAATTTGGAGCTAAAAATCTTATACCCTACGATTCAGAGTTAGAACACACTGTTTGAAGGATTAGAAAATCAAAAAGAGAACCTATAAATTCTGATATAATGGAAAACAAACTGAACAATCCAGGAATAGAGAATGAACACCAACCTAGACCCCTAAGAGATTATGCAAATCCTACAGCAGATGAGATTCACTTATACATCCAAAATCCTGATGTAGCTGCTAATTCATTTGATCTTAAACCTGTTATTATACAAATGGTACAAAACAATCAATTTGGAGGTACACCAAATGAAGATCCTAACTTACACCTCGCTAATTTTTTAGAACTATGTGCTACTTTTAAATATGATAGAGTCTCAAACGATGCTATTAGACTTAGACATTTTCACTGAGGGATAAGGCTAAGATGGGGCTAAACTCGTCAGCACCAGGATCAATTAGAACTTGGGGAGAACTGTCACAGAAATTTCTACCCAAATATTTCCCTCCATCAAAGACTGCTAAACTAAGAAATAACATAACATCATTCTGTCAGATTGATGGAAAGCCAATATATGAAGCTTGGGAGAGATTTAAAGATCTTCTTAGGAAGTGCCCTCATCATTAGTTACTAGATTGCTTAATAATTCATACTTTTCATAATGGATTAGTGGGATCTCTTAGATCGATTATAGATGTTGCGGCTAGTGGTTCTTTAATGTCAAACCTTTTGATGAGGCTTATTCATTAAAAGAAGAGATGACTACTAACAATTTTCAATGGCCCTCTAAGCAGGTAAATCCTTAAAGAGTAGCTAGTATCCATGATTCTGATGCAATATTTATTTTAGCTTCACAGATTGCTGCAATATCAAAGAAATTAGATCATTCTGGGATGATTTATTCTTCAACACCTCCTATGAAGGAAGAAAATTCATTTGGGCAATTTGTGGATGTTCAACCTTCATATGAGACCTTAAATGCTATTAATTGACCCAACAACCCATATTCCAACTATTATAACCCAGGTTGCAAGAATCATCCAAATTTTAATTGGAATAACAATTCTTCTACAAATCAACAATGGGCAAACAACTCAGTGAACCCATTAGGAAATTCATCCAACCAAGAAAATGTTAACTATAGACCTTCTTATCCTTCAGAATCTAACAGTAATACTCAAATTAAGGAGAAGAAGTTGTCTATGGACGAGCTGATATTAAACATGGGTCAACATTTACAGGATCAAGGAAATCAATTATAGGTTCATGGAAATCAATTACAACATCAAAGAACTGCTATTAAGAATATTGAAAACCAATTAGGGCATATCATTACTGCGCTTAGTAACCGAACATTAGGAACTTTTCCGAGCACTGTGGAACCAAATCCTAAAGATCAAGGAAAAGAACAAATC
>NW_018220943.1:79047-79569 GCF_001263595.1 Phalaenopsis equestris
GGAAACAAGGGTGCAAAAAGAAATAGAAACTGAAACAGAGAAAGTGGATACCGAAAAAGAAAAGGATCATGAGTACCCAGATTTAGAGTATCCATTTACACCAACGAAAATTACTGTAAAGAAACCTCCACTGTTGTTTCCTCAAAGATTGAAGCAACACAAACAGAATAAACAATTTTCCAAATTTTTAGAAATTCTTAAGAAGTTAACAGTAAAGGTTTATTTCGTAGAAGCTTTAGAGCAGATGCCCAATTTTGTAAAATTTATGAAAGATAATCTGAACAAGAAAAGGAAGTTCACAGATAACAAAACAATTGCACTTAGCAAAGAGTGTAGTGAAATTTTTCAGAAAAAGCTTCTTGAAAAATTAAAAGATCTTGGTAGTTTCACTATACCATGTGCTATCGGTGAAAAATTTTATAGAAGAGCTTTATGTGATTTGGGAGCAAGCATTAATCTTATGTCTTTATCAATTTTTAAAAGATTAGGATTAGGAGAAGTCTCACCTACTTCTGTAACTCT
>NW_018220943.1:79692-80772 GCF_001263595.1 Phalaenopsis equestris
AAAAAAATACCTATCATTTTAGGGAGACCATTTTTAGCTACTGGAAAAGCTATGATAGATGTTCAAAAAGGAGAATTAACTATAAGAATTAATGTTCAAGAAGTGACATTTAATATTGCGAAATCTATGAAATACCCTGCTATTGAAAGAGATAATAAATGTTTTTGCATGTAAATTATTGAACATCTACTAAACAAACATTATAAAGAACATTTTGAAGATAAAAAGTATTTTAAAAAAGAAGAGCATTTTGAAGAACAAATTGAAGAGAATGATGAAATTATTATGGATAAATTAGAAAATGAAGAATTAGATTATGTTCAAGAAAGATTTGAGATGTTGGATATCACAGAAAATGCTGATAAGAATCTATCCTTCAATTATACAACCACCGGAACTTGAGTTGAAAACATTACCTAACCACTTGAAGTATGTGTTTTTGGGAGACTCATCTACATTACCAATTAGTATATCTTCATAATTAAATAATCTGCAAGAGGAAAAACTGTTAGATACATTGAATAGATATAAGAAAGCTTTTGGTTGGATCTTAGCTGATTTCAATGGAATCAGTCATTCGATCTGTATGCACAGAATTATATTAGATGAACAATATAAACCAAGAGTTGATCCACAAAGGAGATTAAATCCGATGGCTGCTGAAACAAAAGAAAGTGCGTGGGTAAGTCCTATTTCAGATAGTGCGTGGGTAAGTCTAATTCATTGTGTTCCTAAGAAAGGAGGAGTGACTGCTGAAACAAAAGAAAATAATGAATTAATACCTATCAGACAAGCTACTGGGTGGTATAATTGTAATGATTATAGAAAATTAAATACTGCCACCAGGAAAGATCACTTCCATTTACCCTTTTTAGATCAAACAGTGGATAGACTTGCTGGACACAAATATTTTTGCTTTTTAGATGGATATACCCGTTACCATCAAATTCCTATTGCTCTTGAGGATCAAGAAAAGACAACATTTACTGTCCTTTTGGAACTTTTGCTTTTCGAAGAATGCCTTTTGGATTATGTAATGCATTTGCAACATTCCAGAGATGTATGATGTCCATATTTAGT
>NW_018220943.1:80941-86909 GCF_001263595.1 Phalaenopsis equestris
TTTTGGAAGATGGTATGGAAGCAAACCCTGCAAAAATTCAAGTTATATCTAAACTAACACCTCCTACTAACGTAAGAGAGGTTAGGAGTTTTCTTGGACATGTTGGTTTTTACAAGCGTTTTATTAAAGATTTTCTCAATAGTTACTAAACCTCTATGTCAACTTTTAGAAAATGACAAGAAATTTGAATTTACTAAAAGCTGTTTAAATGCCTTTCAATTATTAAAGAAAAAATTAATCACAGCCCCTAGTATAGTTTTCCCTAGCTGGGAGAAACCATTTGAGCTGATGTGTGATGCTAGTGATTATGCTATTGGAGCTGTTCTTGGACAAAGGTATGAAAAGATTTTTAAAGTTATAAATTAATTATACTGTTACTGAAAAAGACTTGCTGACCATTGTGTATGCTTTGGATAAATTTAGAACTTATTTAATTGGAGCTAAATACATTGTACATACTGATCACTCTGCTATTAAATATCTGATGCAAAAGAAGGATGCTAAATTAAGGTTGATTAGATGGATATTATTGATACCTATTGAAGCAAGAATTTGATCTTTAAGGTAAATGCCATGATTCTGAATTTGTAAGACATTTTGGGATTAATAAAACTGCTTATAAAATTTTATAAGCTGGATTTTATTGTCATACTATATTTAGAGATGTTTATAGATATATAAAAACTTATGATTGATGTCAATGAGTAGGCAATATATCTAGAAGAGTTGAAATGCCTCTAAATTTCATATTGGAAGTTGAGATCTATGATGTTTGGGGATTAGATTTTATGGGACCATTTATTCCTTCATTTGGGAACTTATATGTATTAATTGCTACAGACTACGTTTCTAAGTGGATTGAAGCACAAACTTTACCTCGTTGTGATGCTAAAAGTGTTTCAAGTTTTTTAATGAAAAATATTTTCACTAGATACGCAATGCCTAGAATGATTATCACTGAAGGAGGATCCCATTTTAGAAATAAATACATTCAGAGATTGACAGAAAAATTTAATATTATTCATAGAATATTTACTGCTTATCACCCTCAAACCAGTGGATTAGGTGAAGTTTCTAATAGAGAGATTAAACAAATACTTGAAAAGCACCCTAGTAGAATAGATTGGTCTACCAGATTGGATACTGCATTATGGGCTTACAGGACTGCTTATAAAACTCATATTGGAATGACTCCTTACAGACAGATTTTTGGAAAGAATTGTCACTTACTAGTCGAATTGGAGCATAAAGCATAATGGGTGATTAAAGAATTCAATTATAATTTGAAAGATACTGGTAAGAAGAGATTGTTACAATTAAATGAATTGGAAAAATTAAGAAATGAATCTTATGATAACGATAAAATTTATAAAGAAAAATTAAAGTTATGGCATGATCAAAAGTTTAACCAAAAGAACTTTGAACTAGGACAAGAAGTTTTACTTTACAATACTAGGCTGAAGTTATTCCGTGGAAAATTGAAGTCTCGTTGGTTAGGGCCATTTAATGTGACTCAAGTTTATACTTACGAAGCTGTTGAAATTGAAGATAAGAAAACTAAAAATAGATTTAAAGTGAATGGACACAAATTAAAACCATATTTTAAGGGTAAAAAACCAAATTTTAAAGAGGTTTTAATGATTAGTCAACCTAAATGACACTTGAATAGGTCGGGCTGACGACGTTAAACCTAGCGCTTTATGCGAGGCAACCCATATTTATCTTTATTTTTTATTGATTTTAGTAGTTGTTATTTGAATTTATCATTAGTTAGTGGTAGTAATTACTGAGAAAATTTTGCCTTGGGTGCCGATGACACCATCGAGGCTGCCGACTACGGGTTTTTCCCGAGAGTCCAGACAAAATTAATACAAAGGCGCGCCGACGGCACCCTCGAGGCCGCCGACGGTGAGACCGGTGAGATGATGATTTCTTGTGTTCGAGTGGCACTTTTTGACGATTTTCGGGCGGGAATAGTCTTTTTGAACTCAAAAATTTGAATTCTTATTCATATTTTCCCTCCAAAAATGAAGTGAAACTCTACCAATTTCATTCCTATGGCATCCAATTCCATTGATAATCCTAGAATGCGAGTTTTCAATCGGTAAAAGCTTATTAGTGCGGAAGCGTAGCGAATCTTCAACAAGTTGCCGACGAAGAAAAAGATTAATCAAAGAACGAGGATTCGTGAATCGCGGATTGAATAATCCCATGAAGGATATTGAAGAAACGATAGTGTGGCAAAGATGGGAAGTATTGTGCTACACTTTTACCGCCATGGTGGTTCCAGTGGGTCGTCCCAACAAGAAATCAGATGAGTGAAATTTATCAGTATTTAACGGACGAAACTGACGATTGGGAAATGAGAGAGAATGGGTATGTTAGTTTTTCTCCAACACTTTTGAATCCTGTTTCGAAACATTGGCACTTTTTCATTTCTGCGAAACTGTTACCGATAATGAAGATCGGCAAAGTTTCTAAAGAAAGTGCCATTTTGAATTACTGCATCCAAAGGGGACTGCTGATCGACATTGGATCTATAATTGTGAAGTCAGTTTTGGGCCTGATCGTTCAGAGATCTACTTACGGGCTTGGACACCCCTCCACAATTTTCTGACTTTGCAGTCATTCCAAGTGTCCTATGAAAATTGGCAAAAGGTACTACTACCTTGGAAGCCTTTGGACCCAAATGAAAGATTCCCATCATTTGAAGATGAAAATGACATGGCCATGATAGTTGATCAATCATCTCAGAATTCACTACCAGTTCAACCCTTAGTCCCTGAGACTTTGGTGATCCTATGCTAAATCAAGAAATTTGAAAAGGAGGTCCAAAATATCATGAATGCGATTAATAATATCTCTGATTTCTTTGATCATTTGGACTGGAGGATGAAGGAACATTTCGAACATTCTGAACATTTAGAAGATAGTTTGATACGACTGATGAGGAGGATGAAATTGATAGAGGAGGATTCTACTGAAGAATTTCCATTTAGACCCTTCTACAACCTCTTTAAAAAGAAAATCGAGTACCGAGTCTGAGGATTAGTAGATTTATATCACTACCTATATGTCTATCTATGTATTTTGATTTGAACTTTGTATATGCTTTGCTTTAGAATTATGCTTCTAGATCTCTATATATTTGAGACTAAGCATAGGATGTTTTGTTTTTAGCATTTTGAGGGTTGAGTGTTGTGGCTTAGATTGCGATGCTGAATTAATGTATTGAGGTTGAGAAAATACCAAACTTAGGTGTGTTATGTAACGTATATTGTACCCCTTGGAATTTATATATAAATGTGATGTTTTGTGTTTTGAAAGTTTATATGTGCTAAGTGCATCATTTTGTTATTTAAAACTATGTCTATAATGATTAAAAAAATGTCGTTTAGGCTTGGAATTGATTGAAATTGCAAAAATTTGGAATTTGGAGAAAATCAATAGAGCCGCCGACAGAGCCCTCTATGCCGCCGACGGCGAGATTTTCCCGAGACTTATGATTTAAATTTGAAATAAGCGCGCCGACGGCGCCATCCACTCTGCCGACCGCGAGCTCACAAAAAACACCTTTAACCGCGATTTTGATCAGTCAACCGCCACTATTCATCTTCCCCTTCCTCTGAAAAACTTGATTTTTGACCTAGGGCTTGAGAGATCTTGGAATGCGAGATGATTTCAAGGCATTTAGACACCAGATTTAATCATCTCTAGGTAAGAGCTTCACTGCAAACTAAAAATATTTGATTTTCACCATGAATTTCTTCCACATTGAAGAGATCCAAAAAATTTGAGAATATGAAGAAAATAATGGAAAGAAATTGTTGAACTCTTGAAAAAGAAGCCATGATTTACTTATTTGAAGTAATTTTTGGAATTTTTCTATAATTTAACTAGATTAAAATGGCTCCATGTCAAAAGAGAAGAGTTGAGTACGATGAGGCTCGCTTCGTCAATCCGATGGCTCAAACAAAATTTACTTCCATATTTAAAGGAAAGAAGTGCATACAAGATCAAGTTTTTGAAAGTCCGGGAGGAGAAATTGAACAAGTTATTGCCAAGCGGAGGTGGGAGAACTTTTGTTACACCACCAATAAGGCTGATGCAGATGTTGTGAAGGAGTTTTACGCCAATGTGATTTATTCTGATGACGGAATTGTTCAAGTGCGTGGATCCCAGACTCTTATATCTGTCACTATGAATACTTTAATACGATGGAAGGCCCCCTCAATAATGTGATCAACTTTCTAATTGATGGCAAAGGAACATGAAAGATAAAGCAGCGAGAACGTGTAAACTTTTCAGCTTCCATGATGAATGCCACCTCTAAGGCGTGACGCTATTTCATTTCCACTACTCTGTTACCGACCTATCACCATAGCAAAGTAACTAGAGATAGAGCTATTCTAAATTTTTATATTCAGAATAGTAAAACTATAAATGTGGGGAGAATAATTGAGAATATAGTGACTACGGCTAGGAGTGAGACTAGTGGAGGTCTTGGACATCCTCGACTTATTTATACAATTTGTAAAATTTCTAGAGTAGAATTTGGAGATGAAGAATGGGTTTATCCTATGAAACCCATTAGTAAAGCTAATTTGATGACTTATGAATCCGATGAGCAATGGAGAACTGGGAGTAGAAGTCAAGAATCTTCTACTAGTTGAGATGTCCCCTCTACAAGTTATGACCTTCCACCTTCTAGTTCCACTACCCTCTCTGATTTGATGAATGAGTTGACCTTGCAGCAGAAAAGCATATAATTGATAAGTGAAAGGATTGGAGGTTTAGAATGTGAACACAATTATGATAGTGAGTACTTGCAGAGGCATTCAAATTTTGAGGTAGCCTATTATGAAGCTCAATCCCGACACTACAGAGGAGAGCCTGATGTTACGTTTCCTCAACCCAATCCACCTGCTGATCAAGGCGATGAAGATATAGCTTGGGATTTTGATATAGAATGAAATTGATGTACTTATGTTTCTATTTATATTTTATGTAATCTTTTTAATAGAGAAATGGATGTTTATGTATTTGGACTTTCATTTTGTGTACTTGGATTATTTTAATTTTTATAAAGTTAGTGTGGTAGTTAAATGTGCATGTGTAGTTTAATAGATATTGAGTAGAATTGTGGATTGTAATGTGATTTTTATTCTGCATTTCAATTTAAATTTTTAGTATTGTGATTGTGTTAGGAAATGTTGTGCTTGTTTTAGTTTTATACTTATTTCAAAATTTCATTACCCAGAAATTCTTCTAATGATTTATATGTGTAGAAAGCTCCTAGTATTACAGACCAGTTGAAGTAAAAATTTGAGAAGGCTTGCAAAATTTTAGAATGATGAAAATGCCTACAATACTGAGGTATGATTTATATTTATAGTTTTTCTTTCCACCTGTATTATTTCATATTTAAAAATTTAAGTTTGGGGGAGAGAAGAAAAGGATTAACTATTACATGTCCTCTATTTTAGTATTTTCAAAAATTATCTATATGATTTTATGTACTGAGTTTAATTAAGATAACTATATTTTTGTAACTATTTAAATATTATGGTAGATTTAAAGAAAGATTTTCGTAATGAAAATTAATTTTGTAACTTAAGATATTTAGTCTAAGAGAATAAGATAGTTAAATATTTAAAGTAAATGAAACTATATTTTAAAGTATTAAGAATCTGGAAATTCATTTGAAAAAAAAAGATTGGGGCTCAATGATGTAAAAACTATGAAATATTTATAAGGTAAAGAAATGCGTTGAGTTTTAAATTTAAGGAAAAAAAAGTGAAGTTCAATATCATTAAAGGCTATCCAGATATCTATTTATATTTTATGTAATCTTTTTAATAGAGAAATGGATGTTTATGTATTTGGACTTTCATTTTGTGTACTTGGATTATTTTAATTTTTATAAAGTTAGTGTGGTAGTTAAATGTGCATGTGTAGTTTAATAGAT
>NW_018220943.1:87043-88216 GCF_001263595.1 Phalaenopsis equestris
CTCTAATGATTTATATGTGTAGAAAGCACCTAATGTTACAGACCATGTGAAGTAAAAATTTTGAAGGACTGCAAAAATTTCAGAATGATGAAAATGCCTAAAATACTGAGGTATGATTTATATTTAGTGTTTTTCTTTCCACCTATATCATTTTATATTAAAAAATTTAAGTTTGGTAGAGGGAAGAAAAATATTAACTATTAGATGTCCTCTATTTAAATATTTTCAAAAATTATTTATATGATTTTATGTAGTGAATTTAATTCAGGTAACTGTATTTTATAGCTATTTAAATATTATGGCAGATTTAAGGAAATAATTTTGTAATGAAAATTAATTTTGTAACTTAAGGTATTTAATATAAGATAATAAGATTATAGTTAAATATTTAAAGTAAATGAAACTATATTTTAAAGTATTAAGAATCTGGAAATTCATTTGAAAAAAAAAGATTGGGGCTCAATGATGTAAAAACTATGAAATATTTATAAGGTAAAGAAATGCGTTGAGTTTTAAATTTAAGGAAAAAAAAGTGAAGTTCAATATCATTAAAGGCTATCCAGATATAGTAATGCTCACTTGAAAAAAGAAAAGAAAGGATTGAAAACAATCTCTGAAATGAAAAGAAAAATATATAGGTTTGAAAACAATCCAAATGAAAAAGAGAAAAGAAAGAAAAAAAATTATGGAAGTGAGGAGAAGCTTGAGGATATGCCTAGTCAAAAATTGGCTTCACTGGACCTACCTAAAGGAAAAACTTAAATACATTCCTGAACTTATATTTATGGAATAGGTCCTTTACTAGTAGAGTTCTCATGAAGTTCCTATCTTTTGGATATTCTAAGTGACTTAATATTGCAACATATAGTCATTCTTGAAATAAATAGAAGACTAGAACTCTTAAACTTGATGACTAAATAGTTTTGTTGCTGCAGAGTTAATTAAATTACTTGAATTTTTTCTGAAAATCTCACTATGATATTTATATAAGTCAAACTTATAGTATTTTTGAATTAAAACTTTACTGCAGTAGATCATAACTTTTATATAGTACTAAAATTACTTGAGGACAAGTAATAGTTAAGTTTGGGGGATTTTGACCAAAGAAAAAATTTTGACCAAAGAAAAATATGTAGAGATTTTCATACCTATTTTATACTGATTTTGATGATA
>NW_018220943.1:88405-88993 GCF_001263595.1 Phalaenopsis equestris
TTCTTCAGAAGCCCCCCGACGACGCCCTCGAGGCCGCTAACGGCGAGATCGACGGTTATGCCTAACAATGCATTGGATGAGGATGAATTTTGGAGGGGTGCTTAGGCAACTCTTGGGAAAACTTATCTACTCATCCACAACTTTAAAAGAACATTTTGGCCAAAAATTAAGAAGCCCGGAAGGTCCTAGAGAGCCTAAAGATTAGAAAGGCTCCAGTAGTGTGAAACAATTGTGAGGATTTCTTTGAGAAATTGTATGAGTAGAGGGAAAGTAAGAGATTTCTTCCTCCTTGCCACTTTGAAGAGGAGTTCTGTGTGTTGTAAAGAAAGGAAGAGATTCAGAGGAACTTCAAGGAGTGTTCTTGGGGAGAATTTAGAGATAAGTTATTTACTTGTTATAGTTTGTACAACTTTAATTTTATTTACGAATTCCATGTTTTGTTGTGTTTTCTTCATGAGTTCTGAGTAGTTTTCTCTATCTTTCTCCTTGTCTTGAGATTTGTGAAATGGTGATTTGAATTGGCGAAGCCATGAAAATGTTTAAGAAATTGTGATGATCTTTTCACTTCGATCTTAATTTACTTTCCAT
>NW_018220943.1:89353-92057 GCF_001263595.1 Phalaenopsis equestris
TTTATCCATTCACTATAATTTCTTGACAAGGAGAAGGATGCTTCTTATATATTGAATATCACAATTAAACCCTACTTTTTATCATTAATTATTTATTAATTATTAAAATTATCTATTTATTTCAATCGCCTATTAGTGACAGATGAACAAATTGAACGTCGTTGTTGTGATTAAAGTATTTCTTTTCTAAAGTCTTAGTCAGTAATTCTAAACTACTCACTGTGGGATCGATATCTAGGACTCCATTAGAGCCCTATATTACTTGAGCGATACTTATACTTGCGTTGACAAATTTAACTTTAACATTATTGAATATTATATTTATACATCTTAATCAAATTGGACACATCTATAAAGTCACGATCAAGTCTTTGGACGCCGTTGCTGGGAATTAAATCTCCTAGTAGCGCCATCAAATTCTTGTATTTGTCGACTTACAAAAAGTCGATCACCTAGCCACTTCAGGTATGTGTTTTCAGAAGACTCATCTACATTACCTCTTATTATATCTTCATACTTAAATGATTTGCAAGAGCAAAGACTGTTAGATACATTAAAAAGATATAAGAAAGCTTTTTGTTGGACCTTAGCTGATATTAAGGGAATCAGTCGTTTAATTTGTATGCACAGAATTATATTAGATGAATAATATAAACCAAGAGTTGATCCACAAAGGAGATTAAATCCGATGATGAAAGAAGTAGTTAAAAAGGAAATTTTGAAATGGTTAGACACTGGAATTATATATCTTATGTCAGATAGTGCGTGGGTAAGTCCAATTCATTATGTTCTTAAGAAAGTAGGAGTGAATCCTAAAACAAAAGAAAATAATGAATTAAAACCTATCAGACAAGTTACTGGGTGGTGTATTTACATTGATTATAGAAGATTAAACAATGCCACCAGGAAAGATCGCTTCCCATTACCCTTTTTAGATCAGATAGTAGATAGACTTGTTGGGCACAAATATTTTTATTTTTTAGATGGACATACCAGTTACCATCAAATTCCTATTGCTCCTGAGGATCAAGAAAAGAAAACATTTACTAGTCCGTTTGGAACTTTTGCTTATCAAAGAATGCCTTCAGATTATGTAATGCACCTGTAACATTCCAGAGATGTATGATGTCCATATTTAGTAAGTTAATTGGTGATGGATTGATAGTATTTATGGATATTTTCTCTGTATTTGAAACATCATTTAATGCATGCTTAAATTATGTTGAAAAAGTTTTAGAGTTATGCAAAAGAACTAATTTAGTTTTGAATTGGGAGAAATGTCAATTTATGGTTGCATGAGGAATTGTATTAGGGCATAAAATTTCGATTGTTGGTATGGAAGCAGTCCCTGCAAAAATTCAAGTTATATCTAAACTAACACCTCCTACTAATGTAAGAGAGGTTAGGAGTTTTCTTGGACATGTTGGATTTTACAGGCGTTTTTTTAAAGATTTTTCAAAAATTACCAAACCTCAATGCCAACTTTTAGAAAAGTATAAGAAATTTGAATTTACTGAAAGCTGTTTAAATACCTTTGAGTTATTAAAGGAAAAATTAATCACAGCCCCTATTATAGTTTCACCTAACTAGGAGAAACCATTTGAATTGATGTGTGATGCTAGTGATTATGCTATTGTAGCTGTCCTTGGACAAAGGTATGAAAATATTTTTAAAGTTATATACTATATCAGTAAAATTCTTAATGATGCACAAATTAACTATATTGTTACTGCAAAAAACTTATTGGCTATTCTGTATGCTTTAGATAAATTCAAATCTTATTTAATTGGAGCTAAATTTGTTGTGCATATCGATCACTCTGCTATTAAATATTTGATGCAAAGGAAGGATGCTAAACCAAGGTTAGTTAGATAGATACTTTTGATGCAAGAATTTGATCTTGTGGTTATTGATAGAAAGGGAACTTATAATCAAATTGCTGATTTTTTGTCAAGATTAGAAAACCAAGAATCACCTGATACTGACAATGAAATTATAGATAGTTTTCGTGATGAACAACTTTATAATATTAATGAGTGGAAAATACCATACTATGCTGATATTGTTAACTATATTGTAAGTGATATTTTGCCACCTATGCTGACATTGCAACAATAAAAGAAAATTCATTCATGATGCAAAGCATATTTCTGGGATGAGCATTATTTATATAAACAATGTAAGGATTTGATCATGAGAAGGTGTGTGCCTTCTGAAGAAACCGAGATAATCATTTAGAAATATCATGATTCTGAATTTGGAGGACATTTTGGGATTGATAAAACTGCTTATAAAATTTTACAAGTTGGATTCTATTGGCCTACTTACTATCTTTAGAGATGTTTATAGATACATAAACACTTGTGATTGATGTCAACGAGTAGGCAATATATCTAGAAGAAATGAAATGCCCCTAAATTTTATTAGAGAAGTTGAGATCTTTGATGTTTGGGGATTAGATTTTATGGGACCATTTATTCCTTCATTTGGAAACTTATATATATTAATTGTAGTGGACTACGTTTCTATGTGGATTGAAGCAGAAGCTTTACCTCGCTGTGACGCTAAAAGTGTTTCAAGGTTTTTAATGAAAAATATTTTCACTAGATATTGAATGTTTAGAATGATTATCACTCACGGAGGATACCATTTTAGGAATAAATATATTCAAAAAATTTAATATTATTCATAGAATCTCTACTAC
>NW_018220943.1:92135-96498 GCF_001263595.1 Phalaenopsis equestris
TAGGAGAGTATATTGGTCCACTAGATTGGATACCGCATTATGGGCTTACAAGACTGCTTATAAAACATCTTTTAGACTGACTCCTTACAGATTGATTTTTGGAAAGACTTGTCACTTACCAGTAGAATTAGAGCATAAAGCATATTGGGTGATTGAAGAATTCCATTATAATATGAAAGATGCTGGTAAGAAGAGATTCTTACAAATAAATGAATTGGAAGAATTAAGAAATGAGTCTTATGATAACGACATAATTTAGAAGGAGAAACTAAAGTTATGGCATCATCAGAAGATTAACCAGAAGAACTTTGAACCATGACAAGAAGTTTTGCTTTAAAATATAAGGCTGAAGTTATTCCTTGGGAAATTGAAGTCTCGTTGGTTAGGACCCCTTACTGTGACTCAAGTTTATACTTACAGAGCTAATGAAATTGAAGATCAGAAGGTAAGAAAAAGATTTAAAGTAAATGGACACAGATTAAAACCATAGTTTGAGGGTAAAAAACCAAATTTTTATGAGATTTTAATGATCAATTAACCTGAATAAAGCTGAATAGGTCGGGCTGACGACGTCAAACCAAGCACTTTATGGGAGGCAACCCATAATTATCTTTATTTTTATTGTAATTATAGTAGTTTTTATTTGAAATTATCGATATTTTGTGGTAGTATTGAGCTCTACTACTCTTATTTACCCTTGAATCATCATAAAAATTGGAACGCATTCAGACCAGAGCGAAACTGTGCAATTTTTGGTTTGCGCCGACGGCGCCCTCGAGTCGATGCCGTCGATGGTGGGTTTTTCCCAAGAGTCCAAACAAAATTAATACAGAGGCTCGCCCACGACTCGCCGATGGCGCCCTTGACCACGCCGACGGCGAGACCGGCAAATTGGCAGTTAGTTGGCTTCAAATGGCGATTTTTGGGCAGGAATTGTCCTTTTAAACTAAAAAAATTTGATTCCTAGTTCATATTTTCCCTCAAAAAATGAAGTGAAACTCCACCAATTTCATTCCTATGGCATCCAATTCCCCTAGTAATACCAGAATGCGAGTTTTTAATTCACAAAAGTTTATTAGTGCGGAAGCGCAGTGAATCTTCAAGAAGTTACTGACGAAGAAAAGATTGATCACGGAACGAGGATTCTTAAATCGTGGATTGAATAATCCCATGATGGATATTGAAGAAACGATAGTGAGGCAAAGATGGGAAGTGCTGTGTTACACTACCGCCGCCGTGGTGGTTCCTGTGGTAAAAGAATTCTATGTAAATTTACATGGAATCAACCAAGGAGTTGTTTATGTGCGAGGAAGATGGATCACTTTCACTCCTCAATGGATCAACGAATTATACGTGATAGAGATAGTTCCTGTCTACCACTATTCCAATTTCGTCCCAACGAGAAACCATATGAATAAAATTTACCTATATTTAACGGACGAAACTAACGACTGGGAAACAAGAGAAAACGGGTATGTTAGTTTTTCTACGACACTCCTGAATCCCGTTTCGAAATACTGTCACTTTTTCATTCTACGAAACTATTACCGACAATGAAGATTGGTAAAGTTTCTAAGGAAAGTTCCATTTTAAATTATGCATCCAAAGGAGAGTGTCGATCGACATTGGATCCATAATTGCGAAGTCAGTTTTGGGCCTGATCATTCATGAATCAACTTATGGGCTTGGACACCCCTCCATAATTTTCTCACTTTGCAGTCAGTTCCAAGTCTCCTACAAAAATTGGGAAAAGGTACTGCTACCTTGGAAGCATTTGGATCCAACTGAAAGATTCCCAATTTTTGAAGATGAAAATGACCTGACAATTATAGTAGATCAAGCATCTCAGAATTCACTGCCAGTTCAACCCTTAGTCCCCGATAAGTCTCTGGTGATCCTGCGCCAAATCATGAAATTGGAAAAGGAGATACAAAATGTCATTAATGCGATTAATAATATCTCTGATTTCTTCGATCATCTAGACTGGAGGATGAAGGAACATTTTGATCACTCTGGACATTTAGAAGATAGTCTGATACGACTGATGAGAAGGATGAAGTTAATAGAAGAGGATTCCACTGAAGAATTTCCATTCCGACCCTTCTACAACCTCTTTGTTCATGTACAATTAATGGGTGATCTCAAAGGAGAATCGAGTACCGAGTCTGAAGATTAGTAGATTTATATTACTACCTATCTGTCCATGAATATTAATTTGAACTGTGTATTTGCTTTTCTTTAGAATTATGCTTTTAGATCTCTTTATAGTTGAGACAAAGCATAGGATGTTTTGTTTTCAGCATTTTGAGTGTTGTGGCAGAGTTGTGGCTTGGATTGCAACGCTGAATTAATGTATTGAGGTTGAGAAAACACCAAACTTAGGTGTGTTATGTAACGTACATTGTAGCCCTTGGAATTTATATATAAATGTGATGTTTTGTGTTGTGAAAGTTTATATGTGCTATGTACATCATTTAGTCACGTAAAATTATGTCTATAATGATTATAAATATGTCGTTAAGGCTTGGAATTGATTGAATTTATGAAAATCTGGAATTTGGACAAAATCAATAGAGCCTATCGATGGCGCCTTCGACCCCGCCGACGGCGCCTTCGACCCCGCCGACGGCGCCCGACGAGCCGCGGGACGGCGCCCTAGAAGCCGCCGACGGCGATATTTTCCCAAGACTTAGGATTTAAACCCACCGACGGAGAGCTCACAAAAAAACACCTTTAACCGCGATTTTGATCAGTCAGCCACCAATATTCATCATCCCCTTCCTCCTAAAAATGTCATTTTCAACCTAGGGCTTGAAAGATCTTGGATTGGAAGGCAATTTCTGAGATTTTTGACACCGGATTTAATGCTATTGAGCGAAGGTGGGAAAACATCTGTTACACCACCAATAATGCTGATGCAAATGTTGTGAAGGAGTTCTATGCCAATGTAATTTATTCTTATGATAGAATCGTTCAAGTGTGTGGATTTCTTGTTGAATTTTCTGTCGCCCGCATCAACACTTTTTATGAAGTCCCCGATTCTTATAGTTGTCAATATGAATCCTTTATTGCGATGGAATTCCCCCTAAATGATGTGATCAACTTTCTCACTGATGGGAATTGAACATGGAAGATAAAGCAGCAAGAACGGGTAAATTTTTCTGCTTCCATGCTGAATTCCACCTCTAAGGCGTGGCACTATTTCATTTCCTCTACTCTGTTACTGACCTATCACCATAGTGAGATAACTAGAGATAGAGCTATTTTGAATTTCTGTATTCAGAATAATAGAACTATAAATGTGGGAAGAATTACTTAAGAATATATTGACTACGGCGAGGAGCGAGACTAGTGGAGGTCTGAGACATCCTGGACTTATTTATACAATTTGCAAACTTTCTAGAGTAGAGAGTGGAGACGAAGAATGGGTTTACCCTATGACACCCATTAGTAAGGCTAGTTTGAAGACTTATGAATCCTATGAGAAATGGAGGACTGGGAGTAGAAGTCAAGAACCTTCTACTAGTAGAGATGTCCCCTCTACAGATTATGACCTTCCATCTTCTAGTTTCTCTACCCTCTTTGATTTAATGAATGAGTTGACCTTGCAGCAGAAAAACTTCAAATTAGTAAATGAAAGGATTGGAGGTTTAGAACGTCAACATGATTACGATAGCGAGTACCTTAAAAGGAATTCAGATTTTAAGATAGCATATTATGAAGCTCAAGTCCGACACTACAGAGGTGAGCCTGATGTTACTTTTCCTGAGAGCCCCCGATATACTCAATATCAACCCAATCCACCTGCTGATCAAGACGAAGAAGACAAAGGGTTGGTGAATTGATGTACTTATATTTGTACTTTTATTTCTGTAATTTTTTTGTAATAGAACTGGATGTTTATGTATTTGAACTTTCATTTTTATTATTTTGTGTACTTGGATAATTTGAATTTTTTTAATAAAGTTAGTTTTATAGTTAAATGTGCATGTATAGTTTAATAGATGTTCAGTAGTTTTGTGGATTATAATATAATGTTATTTTTATTTTTGCATTTTAATTTCAATTATCTTTTTTAGTATTGTGGTTGTGTTAAGAAATGTTGTGTTTATTTAATGTTTTAGTTTTATACTTATTTCAAAATTTCATTACCCAGAAATTCCTCTAATGATTTATATGTGTAGAAAGCTCTTAATATTACAGACCAGGTGAAGTAAAAATTTAAAAAGGCCTGCAAAAATTTCATAATGATAAAAATACCTACAATACTGAGGTATGATTTATATTTATAATTTTTTCTTTCCAGCTGTATTATTTCATATTTAAAAATTTAAGTTTGGGGGAGGGAAGAAAAAGATTAACT
>NW_018220943.1:97456-100684 GCF_001263595.1 Phalaenopsis equestris
TAGTACTAAAATTACTTGAGGACAAGTAATAGTTAAGTTTTTGGGATTTTGACCAAAGAAAAATATGTTGAGATTTTCATACCTATTTTATACTGTTTTTAATGATATTGCATATTAAAGAAAGGTATTTTTGATGTTTTGTTGCATGAATGATGAATTAGGGTCAATGGAGCAAAAAGATGCAAAAAAAGTGAATTTGGAGCGAAAGGACCAAAATGTGGAGATTTGAACTGAGGGCGTAGACAGCGCCATCGACGCAGCAGACGGTGAGTTTTTCCCGAGGTTACAAGACAAAATTCTCCAGAAGCCCGCCGACGGTGCCCTCGAGGCTGCCAACGGCAAGCTCAGCAGTTATGCCTACTCATGCTATGAATAAGGCCAAATTTTGAAGGGATGCTTAGACAACTCTTAGGAAAGCTCATCCACAACTTTAAAAGAAGATTTTGACCGAAAATTGAGGGGGGTTGGATGAGAGTTTAGAGTTCCTAGAGGTTAGAAAGGTTCCATTAGTGTTTGTTAGAGTGTAAAAAGTGTGAGGAATTCTTCGAGAGATTGTAAGGGTGGAGGATGATCTTTTCACTTTGGTCTTAATTTACTTTCAATCTGGCCAATTGATTTGTTAAAATATGTTGAGTTTTACAACTAAAATGAAGATTACATCCAAGATTTAAGTTGGGCAAAGTGCTTGGAAGTTGGGTGCAAATAAATAGGGAAATACTATTTTGGGGCGTATAATTGGAGATTTTAAAGAGACAGACTAAAATCCCCAATTCAGTCTGATTGTTTGGGTGTTGAAGTGTAGATGTTAGTCCTTAGGCGAGGGGAACGTGGGAGCTCGGAATTAAGAGTCGGTATCCTCTCAGCCTAGCTGCAGATTCAGGAAAAAAGCGGAGGCGTAGGATTAGTCAATGTTCTGCATGCCTTGATCAAAGGGAAAAGAATAGGTATGCTCCTATTTGGCACAATATAATTGAACCAATTCACTTTATCCATTCATTATAATTTCTTGACAAGGAGAAGGATGTTTTCTCATATATTGAATATCACATTTAAACCCTCATTAGTATCATTAGTTATTTATTAGTTACTAAAATTATATATTTATTTCAATTGCCTATTAGTGACAGATAAGCAAATTGAACTTCATTGTTGCGATTAAAGTATTGCTTTTCTAAAATCTTAGTTTGCAGTTCTAAACGACTCCCTGTGGGATTGATTTCTAGGACTTCTTCCGATTCACTATTAACAATAATGCAAAATTCTGAATCATCGATTGGTCCTACTATAACAAATTCGAGACGCTCTTTCAAATTGGGAGTTCGACTTTTAACATTTCATATTTTCTTAAAAAGTATCGGTCGCTTATCTTTTATCATTTTTAACAAATATCCCTATTGAATTAACTTTTGTACACAAGGAGAAAAGTAACCAAAAGGTAATTCCATTAATTCATTACGATCCTCATCAAAATTTACATGATTTTCAAGATTAGTAGAAGTAGAAGCATGATAAAATTTACTTGACTTTGAACTAGCGCTACGGATCACCTTGACCTCTAAACTCTAGACCTTTTGAGGGCGAATCAAAGTAAGGGTCATGATGTTCCCAAAGTGGTTTATCTGATCATACATTGTGACATATTAGTTTTTCTCCACATCTTCTAAGGAGATCTCGTACTGTGGTTTCTTCTGTTTTATCATCATTATTTCATCTTCCAAACTTTTTTCTTCATCAATGTTGATGGTCGGCCTAGTTAGTTCAACAATCAAGTTGGTTCTTCCTCATTGTAAAAGGGTGGTGGAAGATTGCTGATACGGAGCTGAATGGCTTCCTCTTGTTGATTGTTCTGAATCTTTTACTTTGTTTTCCACAACTTCATAAGAGAAGACTGCTTACTTAGAGGCTCATAGTAGGCGACATCTTCATGAATGCCAACTTAATGAACTGAAAATGGTTGTAAATCTCCCTTGATGCAATATTCTTGTCCTTATTTGTAATACTTAATGCATTGATGTAGAGACGATGGAATCATGTTGTGTTTGTGAATCTATGGTCGACCTAATAGAGCAATGAAAGAGGTCTAAGTGTCGATAATATGGAATTTAGTGGTTGTTTCTAATTCTGCAACTTTCATAAGTTATGTAATTGATCTAAGGGATCTCTCTCCATTTTGGTTGAATCCTCTTAGCATCATTTTATCGGCTATAAGCTCCTGAGCTTCAATGTCCAAATCGTTCAATGTCCGTAGGCTCATCAAGTTTAGGGATGCTCCAGGATCTACCAAAACTCTGGACAACACATATCTGACGATGTTAACGGAGATATAAAGTGGACAATTATGGTCGGTGGTACCGAGCAATAAGTCTTCATCTGTAAACGTTATTACCAGTTGTTCTTTGAATAGGCAAACTTTATCCAAGGATGTGCTGGCCAACTAGGCTAAGCAAATCTTTGGATCAAGCAAAGCTATAACCAGAGACTCTCTCAGCTTCTTTGACTGGATTAGAGCGTCATAGATGCTTAATTTAGTTGGCAACTTCCTAAGTTGAGGTAGCACATTGTAATCCACTTTGTATGATCCTCTGCTCTTTCCTTGGTTATGTGTTTCTTCTACTGGTGGAGGTGGAGGTAGCTCTTCTTAAGTAACTATTTGCTTTCCTTAACTATTGGAGCTAGCCTCAGGGGTAATGCTTTCCAGGTCCTTAAGTTCACTTCAGTAATTGCTTCTTCTTGAGATGTCGTAGGCGAACCTTTTGGAGTTTCATCGTTGTTAGAAAGATCTAAGTTGATTGCAAGTGGTGCACCGTGGCACTCGAGAATTGGTTCCTCACTCCCAATGCTGTTGTAATCGGTATTGTCGATGTCTTCTTTGGCCTTGCTAACAATTCATCGGACTTAAATACGATTTGAGGATCGGTTTGGTAGTTGATATCAAGGCTGGATTGGTCATAATTGATTATGTTATCCCTAGAAATAGTTAAAATGTAGCTGAAATCATATTCATTATATTCATAAGACCTTGGAGGGGTAAAAAGATAATCATACAAGGTCAGGGGTTCGTGAATTTTCTTCCCTGAATCTGAGATAACTAATCTTGCAGAGGCAACCCCTATCCTACTCCCCGTGCTATCAGTCTTTGTGGTGGTGTTCTTCTTCTTTTTCCTTGGAGGTGGCGGATTTCCTGGCGAAATCTTCATCTCTGGCTTTGCAGGCTGAAGAATCTTAATG
>NW_018220943.1:104596-116381 GCF_001263595.1 Phalaenopsis equestris
AATCACTCCCTGTGGGATCGATATCTAGGACTCCATTAGAACCCTATATTACTTGAGCGATACGTATACTTGCATTGATATGTGTGACTTTACAATTATTGAATATATATTACGTCCATATTTATCTTATATTTGTAAGCATATATAAAGTCGTCGGTCGCTTATCTTTTATCATTTTTAACAAATATCCCTATTGAATTAACTTTTGTACACAAGGAGAAAAGTAACCAAAAGGTAATTCCATTAATTCATTACGATCCTCATCAAAATTTACATGATTTTCAAGATTAGTAGAAGTAGAAGCATGATAAAATTTACTTGACTTTGAACTAGCGCTACGGATCACCTTGACCTCTAAACTCTAGACCTTTTGAGGGCGAATCAAAGTAAGGGTCATGATGTTCCCAAAGTGGTTTATCTGATCATACATTGTGACATATTAGTTTTTCTCCACATCTTCTAAGGAGATCTCGTACTGTGGTTTCTTCTGTTTTATCATCATTATTTCATCTTCCAAACTTTTTTCTTCATCAATGTTGATGGTCGGCCTAGTTAGTTCAACAATCAAGTTGGTTCTTCCTCATTGTAAAAGGGTGGTGGAAGATTGCTGATACGGAGCTGAATGGCTTCCTCTTGTTGATTGTTCTGAATCTTTTACTTTGTTTTCCACAACTTCATAAGAGAAGACTGCTTACTTAGAGGCTCATAGTAGGCGACATCTTCATGAATGCCAACTTAATGAACTGAAAATGGTTGTAAATCTCCCTTGATGCAATATTCTTGTCCTTATTTGTAATACTTAATGCATTGATGTAGAGACGATGGAATCATGTTGTGTTTGTGAATCTATGGTCGACCTAATAGAGCAATGAAAGAGGTCTAAGTGTCGATAATATGGAATTTAGTGGTTGTTTCTAATTCTGCAACTTTCATAAGTTATGTAATTGATCTAAGGGATCTCTCTCCATTTTGGTTGAATCCTCTTAGCATCATTTTATCGGCTATAAGCTCCTGAGCTTCAATGTCCAAATCGTTCAATGTCCGTAGGCTCATCAAGTTTAGGGATGCTCCAGGATCTACCAAAACTCTGGACAACACATATCTGACGATGTTAACGGAGATATAAAGTGGACAATTATGGTCGGTGGTACCGAGCAATAAGTCTTCATCTGTAAACGTTATTACCAGTTGTTCTTTGAATAGGCAAACTTTATCCAAGGATGTGCTGGCCAACTAGGCTAAGCAAATCTTTGGATCAAGCAAAGCTATAACCAGAGACTCTCTCAGCTTCTTTGACTGGATTAGAGCGTCATAGATGCTTAATTTAGTTGGCAACTTCCTAAGTTGAGGTAGCACATTGTAATCCACTTTGTATGATCCTCTGCTCTTTCCTTGGTTATGTGTTTCTTCTACTGGTGGAGGTGGAGGTAGCTCTTCTTAAGTAACTATTTGCTTTCCTTAACTATTGGAGCTAGCCTCAGGGGTAATGCTTTCCAGGTCCTTAAGTTCACTTCAGTAATTGCTTCTTCTTGAGATGTCGTAGGCGAACCTTTTGGAGTTTCATCGTTGTTAGAAAGATCTAAGTTGATTGCAAGTGGTGCACCGTGGCACTCGAGAATTGGTTCCTCACTCCCAATGCTGTTGTAATCGGTATTGTCGATGTCTTCTTTGGCCTTGCTAACAATTCATCGGACTTAAATACGATTTGAGGATCGGTTTGGTAGTTGATATCAAGGCTGGATTGGTCATAATTGATTATGTTATCCCTAGAAATAGTTAAAATGTAGCTGAAATCATATTCATTATATTCATAAGACCTTGGAGGGGTAAAAAGATAATCATACAAGGTCAGGGGTTCGTGAATTTTCTTCCCTGAATCTGAGATAACTAATCTTGCAGAGGCAACCCCTATCCTACTCCCCGTGCTATCAGTCTTTGTGGTGGTATTCTTCTTCTTTGTCTTTGATGATGATGGACCTTGGAGGTGGCGGATTTCCTGGCGAAATCTTCATCTCTGGCTTGGCAGGCTGAAGACTCTGAATGGAGGCTTGCCTTATTGCATTTTGAATCCAGTCTAGTATTTTCTTAGATGATTTGTTCCAAATTGTACTCCATCCATATTTTTCTAAATATGTATCTATCGGAGCGATTGGCTCGGCCAAAATCATATTTACAGAACCTCTTTCAAGTTCTTTGAAATATTCTTTTGGGATCATTATATTTCCTTCCTTATGATTCTTCTCAAGCCAATACTTAAAGACGAAACAACCCTCTATAGTATGTCCAAGCATCCGGTGAAACGAGCAATAATTTGGTTGATCCTTTTTATCGACCTCTTTGGGTTATTTTGGCATTGTTAATCTAAACTCAGGCTTCTTTATCAGACTTCTGAACATTTTGGGTACCGCTTCATCCTTAAAGGAATAAATTATTTTCCTTTCTTCTACCAAGCACAAACCCTTTCTCTTTTCCGTTCGGTACGATCCCCCCTAAGGCGGTTACTGGCTAGATTGTCCATATTGTTGTGTCTGTTGTTGAGCATGCCACGAGAACAAATGGGAATTTTGATGAGAATTATCTACATGTATCTTCATTGGTTGTTTTCATTTATTGACCGTTGCCACTGTTTTAAACTTATTTAGAAAAGCTCTGGTCATCCTGGATTTCTCTGCTTTCTCTTGGGAATCCATATGTTTGACTTCTTGTAGAAGATTGTTGGCTTTCCTGAGTAGCTTCTCAAAGGATTTAATGGTGATTCCCTTGAGCATGAAAGCTACTAGCCCATGGATGCTCTTGAGTAATTTCTCAATCGCATGATGTTCCTATAACTGAGGTTCACATTTCATGTTAAGGTTTCTTCACCTCAAAATGTTGGACACTAAAGTCTCTTTGGGCTTTTGCTTCTTTACCATGAGATCTTCAATAGACACACGACGTTGCACTCTGGAAAAATCTCATCACAAACAATTGTTCTAGCTTAGAGAATGTCTTAAATGATCCATTAGGTAGTTCAACATACCAGTCAAAAGCGATCCCTGATAGGCTGCTGACAAACTGTCGAAAGAGAAAAGCTTCATTACCTCTAGTATTACCACAACTAGCTCAAAAATGCGCTATATGCTGCCTGGGATTTCTAGTCCCATCAAATATCTTAGCGTTTGGCAACACAATACCCTTAGGGTAGGGTATGGCATCAAACTCCTCTGGGTAAGGTCTACCCATCAAAATCAATGCACCACCCTTAAATTGGGCTAAGGCCTCCCAAACTTGCTCAACCATTTGCTTGAATTCCACTTCTGATATGGAACTTGATGAAGAATCCTTCTCTTGTTGCTCATCTTTATTTGCTGAGGCAACTTCCCTTCTTTCATTTGGGATATGTATAATCTTCGATTGATTAATTTCTAGGGAGGGTAACTTTGGTGGTTGAGACTGTGTTTAAGTTGTGGCCATGGCGTTCATGGAAGCGGCCATCTCTTCTATTTTTTTCTCCATTTGGCTGATTTGCTCATCCTTTAGGAATATAGCTTTACGCAACTCATCTACGTCATTCTCTTCGACGAGAGGTTGAGCATCACGCATAGATGCACTAGCTCTGGTCTTGATGACAGGGATATCCATGAAATCTTCCTTGAGGTAATTGTTAAAGTCAAAGTCTTCATCATCATCAATGGAAACTCCATGTTCTCAGGTCAACTTAGAAATCTCAACCTTGAGCTTATTTACCTTTTCTTCAATTATTGATTCTTATAGCACTTTGAGATCTGAAGGACTTTGCTAAACATCCTCTACTTGCTCATCCATCTCACTAGCAATTGCTGCGACAATGTTGAATACTTCGGACATTTTCTTAATTCCATGATCCTACGATTCAGGCTCACTGGATTGTATCGGTACAGAAACCTTGGGTACCCACGCCTTTTTCTTTGAAGGTGATGTCTTGAGACGGAGTGTCTCGGTAAAAACATCTGCATGTCGAAGAGATGTATGCTCCACATGGCGAAGACCAGATACTGTACTGGGCAACCTCTTTATCTTTTCCTTCAGAACTTTATGAACATCGTTATGCCCTGTAATTGGTAGAACTCTCAAACCCAAACATGACTTAACCGGTCGACGAGCTACAGGTTAGTGATGGTGTTATTGATAGTGACAGTGGCAGTATCAACTCTGCTTCCTAAGTGGAATCTGACGGGAATAAGAGGAGGCAAGGCTTCAAGTGATTTATGAGATTGTCTGGTAGATCAGAGGTCTCTTAGAATTTCTTTCTTCATGTGAGGGGATACTGCACATCCCACTTATTTGAGTAACTCACCAACTGAACAACATTCTTTGGATGCTAGTCTCTAGAAAACTGTACTGACTCGGGTGATAAAAGCAGGCTTCTTCCTCTCCCCACCAAGTCTATGAGGTGATGGTAAAGCAGCGATGATCTTTTGGATGCTTCCGTGCCCATTAATATCCATTATGGGATGGAACCTACTCCCTTGTAGAAGTGGATAGGTCTCCAGTAATTCTGACTCCTCCTGATGAGGATTGTCATCAACAGGTACTTCCTTAGAAATTTGGGCTTCAATAGCCCTCCGGATCATTCGGCCGTGGTTTCTTTTTTAGGTTCGAGTCAGTGCAGTCCTCAAACTCGATCTAATTTCAAATACTGGCGACAGGGCAACAAATCCTTTAGTTGGGTCTTCGACGATCATAACTTCTTTTCCCTTAGCAGAAATAGGAACAACAGGCTTA
Source organism: Phalaenopsis equestris (assembly GCF_001263595.1). Taxonomy (NCBI): domain Eukaryota; kingdom Viridiplantae; phylum Streptophyta; class Magnoliopsida; order Asparagales; family Orchidaceae; genus Phalaenopsis; species Phalaenopsis equestris. The sequence continues at coordinate 109,340 of NW_018220943.1, forward strand.
GTAGGTGCCATGGTGGCATTAGTCTTGACCTTCTTGTATGAAGGGAAATCCTGAGAGTAGTTTAGGTTGAACTCAGTAGACAGTTCCTGAACCTTTGGAGCGATAACTTTCATTAAGAATAACCGGGCTTTCACCAGTATAATCTTGAGTTCATAAAATATTTCTCCAAACTTGATGGTGGGAGTGACATTGCAAGCACTGCGGCTCATCAGCAGTTTACATGAGAAAGTGAGGTTTGGGAATGTCATTGCAACAACTTCAAAAAAGAAGCTCTGCAGTTAGTTATTTGCCTAATACCTCATAAGCTTAGTGCGAGCACTACAAATTAAGAGAGGTCGATCTGTATATTGGGTAAGTCATTATTTAACTTTTGAAGATTTTAAAATTTAGTAAAAATAGTTTGCAAGTAGAAAGTTTTAATTAAAATAAGAAAATTTAAGAAGCAAGAAGAACATGGCACAATTTGATTTAATTTGCAAAATAGCAAATTAAACGCTAAAGGGAAAAAATGAAGTCCAAGGCCCAGTGCGTGACCAACTTTACAGCGCACAACACCCAGGTGGAACTAGCCCACCAACACACGTATTGAGGGTCCAACCCCACACTAAGATTAAAAGGTCCTTAATGGCCTCCTGAACCTTCTTATTCAAAGGTGATTGAATAGATGGTCCTGAAGTCCAAAATGGTTGACAGTACTTACCCAAGAAAAAAATGGGTGGAAGAAGGGTAACCCGGTTCATGTTGGACATTGACACATTACCGATGTAAGAAGTCAATATTTTCTAATTAATATGGAGAGAGAAGCTAATTCCCTAGTAGAGTAGCTAGAAGCTGTCAACACAATTTTAGTTAAGGAGTTACCTGTTGGAAGTTGTCGGTCGCCGGAATCGGAATCCCATCGCCTGCTTGAGAAAGGCTTTAATTTACATATATACAAAATATGAAATCTAATTGATCTCATATCTTTCATAGTTCAAATAAATGAGCACTTCACCTCAAGCTATGTATCTATCTCGTAAGATAAACACAAGACTTGAGAGTGAGGCTCGATCAAATAAACTAGGAAATATATGACATCCGTTTGTTCTGCAAAAATCATTTTATTTATAAGCCGACAAATTCACCACCTTTAATATGAAGAATTAAATAGGGTTTATATTAAGCTGGGTTCGTAAAATGCTTCCTATAAGGCCAAGCCCTTATAGTCAATTACATATTATATAACCGAAGTCACCTAAGAAAACTCTCGATAAAAATCATGGAGTACTATCTTCAAAGAGGTCAAAAGGATAAGACTTTTTAATGAGATCGGACAAAGTGGTGTGAAAGGGAAATGACTAAAATTTGGAACATTATTAGTCCACGAACACACCTAATTGCAGAATCCTAGGAGGAAGAATTAGAGGATGTCACAAACTTAGAGGAGAACTTTGGTGACTTCTCAAGCTACCCTATGGTTTGGCTTCAATTTTGAAGAGAAATATTTAAATGTTTTATCCTGCAAATTTTATTAATTAGGGCTTACATTTGTGAGAAACGATCGCACAAATAGCCTAAAAGATGTGAGGATTTAGGTTGTGACGAACGACAATGTCAGAATTCTTAGACGAGTTAGGGCTTAAATTGTACAGTAGGGCTATACAAAAGCCTAAAGAAAAGTTGAGGATTTATGTTGCATAAGAAAACCACCTTGAAGTCCTATGGCTTGGTTATTTAATTTAAAATAAAAAAAGAATGGTTTAGGTGATGTAGACTTGTTCTACTATTGAAGATGGTCGTGCTGCCCACAATGCTAGTTCTAAGCTCCTCGTCGCGGATAGTTTAGGTTTTCTAATATGTCAAGTTAGATGTTCCCAAGGTTATAGTCATTTAAATATTATGGGGCATAATAAAGTTGATTAGAGCAACACCAGTTAGGATCCTACAGTTCCCTTATTCCAACGCCACTATTTTCTTTCGGATTCACTTAGTCCAAATGAATTTACTAAAGTCAAATTAATGAGTTCCATACGTTCATTTAAATCGTGGGAAATCTCATTAGCAACCATAGGTTACCTCCTCCGAGGGAATGCTGATGATCCGATATAGACATTTTAATGTAGTTGTAATTTTTATTTTATGATGTTTGTTATTAAATTTTGAGTAATCTTATACTTTGAATGTTGTGGCGGTAAATTTTATCTTGATTGATTTTTAGTTTTGTTTTTAGTTTTACGACTATCCTAATAGTTTTGGTTTTCATGCAGGGTGACATCATTGTTTAACATTCAAGCTCGAGGAAAGAAGTACAAAAAGGTAATTGCAATAATTTAAAAGTGTACCTGTCAGTTTTTCTCATTCCTCCACTTGAAAGGTTAGTACTTGCAAGGCATGTATAGAATTTTGCAAGGAATTTAAATTGTAGTAGTAGACAAAAGTTTAGCTACCAAATCCCAAGTTATGACTTTATTGACTCTCAGAAGATCCTTGTGGATGATCTTAGAATAAAAATATGGCAAGTCCAATTTGCCGTTCAGAATGTACAATAGATTTCAACTTGCTCGAGGCATGACCCTTGATAATTTTTAATATCTCTTGAAAGATTTCGAGTTCATTTTGGACTTATCATTTAGTTCCATTAATCATCCGATGTTGAAGTGTGACTACCCCCTTGCTCAGTGAAACTTGATAATTTACTTATCTCAAGGATAGGATACCCAATTAATCAATTGATGTTTCATTTAAAAGTTATGTGAGTGGGTGCCCCTAAGGAAAGTTTAAGTTATTTTAAAATTGTGGTCTCCACAATTAAGTTTAGGCTTGTAGTGGTTAAGGATGTTAATCTCCAATCATGTAATATTCTAAATCCAATCATTCAAGTGTAGACATAGAGCTTATGTCACTACTAAGCCTTTAAAAATCATGACAGGTGGAATAGTGATTATCAAAATTCTTATTTAATTGATATGTATTCTTATTGAAGGATCACAACATCATCCATCTTACGCTCAATATAAGTAAATTATCATCTTTTCTATCTTAAGCCCATCACTTAAGAATCATTTGATCTTAATTCACTTCCAAGTCATGAAGATTAGGAGAATTATGATCCTGTTGATGTTGTGCAAAGATGGTGAGTGAATTTCTACCTTTTAGTCCCATTGTATTTCAATCATCCAACCATCTTGATTAAGATCAAAATTTCTAATTTTTCTCTATGTTAACCCAAAATTTTGATTAAGAACCAAAATCTTAAAATGATTATTTTTCCCTTGGGGTATTTTACCTCATAACTCATTAAACACAACTCAAATGACTTCAGCATTCAGGGTGGCATATCCATGAGTTAATTGAAACATCGAAGGAGGATAACGTGGTTTTTTCTAATTTAATTTCAATAATTATTTAAACTCAAAAAATAGGATTTTTAAAATTGATTTATTTATCTATCCAAAAAAAAAATTTTATTTATATGAAAATTATTAGAGATTCCCTTAAGTTACAGAAACACTTAGGCAAAATTTCTTGATTTTTTGAATTAAATTTTCATTATTGTTATTTAATTTGGGATTAATTGCAATTATTTATTTCAAATAGAAAATAGTGTTTTTATTATCAAAATTATTTTATATTTTTATTAAACTTCTCTAAGATCATAAAACACATAGAATAAATTTTTGTATTTTTATAATTTTAATTTATTTATTATAACTATTTTAATGAGAAAATAAGGAAAATTCACTTTTAAGCTTTTAAAATTTATTTTTAACTAAGAAAAATTAGGTAAAATGTTCTAATAAATTTTAAGTGATCAAGGTATATTTTTACACATTTTGAACCATTTTTTTCATTTTTAAAAATTTTGAGTATTTTAATTATCTTTACTTCAAAATACACTTTAAAAATGACATATTTTCACAAAAATATATTTTATTTTTATTAAATGCCCCTGATCACAAAGGACCCAGAAAACATATTTTCATGATTTTTCTAAGCTTATTTAATTTATTATAATTATTTTTGTAAGAAAAAAATGTTTCCTTAAAAATCAATTTTAGTGCTCAAACTAAGCCAAATAATTTTTAAATTTTTATGGTAAGTAAATATGATTTTTATGCACAATATGGAATTGATTTTGTCAAATTTTAATAAGTATATAATTTAAATAAATTAACACAAGATATACACACTTCAGAAAATATAGAAATTAACAAAATTATTCAAGCCATCGTGGTATTTTTTCTAAGCATCTCTGATCATAAGAAACCTACTAAAATTATTCCCATAATTTTCCAAGTGATCTTTTTATTTATATAATTAAAATAGCCAAAATGGCCACCTTAGCTTGAAAATTAAGGTTAGAAGCATACAAATGTCCTCTGACCTTGGAAAAATCAGAGGCCATAGTCTGTTATGTCTGTTATGAGGAAAAAACCCTCAAAATTTCAAGCCAAGATGAGTAATGTTTAATCATAATGAATTAAAATACTCCAGAGGGTATTTAATTCATTAAAAATCAGTGAATAAGAAACATTTTTTTATTTTTAGTCCACATTATTCTTCTCTATTCACTGAGTAAGAGGGTATTTTTATTTTATTTTTATGATTTTTCTAGAGAAAGATATGGATTTTTAAAGTTGATACATTTAAAATAATTCAAAAAATCCCATATTTTTCTACTTATCCTATGTGGTGCCAACTCAACCTACGACGTCTAAGAACTCACATGCGGCGCACTCCCATTCATTGCGCTTTCCACCTAGGAATGCCACGCGACCCGCGGTTCACCCAGCAAGAGTCTGTCCAGCTCGATCTCCTCCGTCCATTGGAGACACGCGCGATCGGACGGCTCTCCGTTATCATCCCCAAGTGATCTAACCCGTGAGCCATTCATAGTAAAACCTGTATGATCTTCGCCTAAACTCAACCAAATTGCATGGGGTTTGTATCTAAACCTTCGTCTACTAAAGACAAACACATCTATACAGTTAAACAAGTATGAAATAAAGCCATTACAAAAGAGAATGAAAAGAAGCTCTGGCTAGGGTTAGAGATCAATACCTTTGTCTGAGAGGGGAGGTTTCAATCAGATAGTTGGGTTACTTTGATTATATCCAACAAACTTCCGGATGAAGTCCCATGCCTTGGTGAATTTTCTAGGTATAATTTTGATCAAACTCGATTTCAGATGTTGGTCTAGAGCTAGGTTAGAGGCGTTTTAAATGAGGGCTTTTGTGGGGGATCAACTCCTTTTGCTGTGGATATGGTGTGTGCACAATTAATTGGAGTTTGGTTCACTGTAGAGCTATGGAGGAATATGTCCTAGTTTCGACATGATTTTAAGCTCAAAATTGAACTATCATAGAGGGAACTAGAGGGGGAAGATGGTTCGCTTGAGCTTAGGGGTGCTTTAAGTGTCTTCAGAGAGATTTGGGCAGAGTTTCCCCAAGGATTTGGAACTCTCTTTTTTGGCCATGGAGGGGGTTGATTTAATAGAGCAGCCTGGGCTGGCCACCAGGGCCAACTGATGGGTGCAAATAACTGCTTAGGTGGAGGGCTGAGGAGCTCTGAAGAGCAATTAGGATGAGCTGGCCTCTAGGGTTAAAATTGGGTTTGATTTAGAAGTGATTGCTCAAGGTATTGACATTTTTCGGTGAGTAGGGTGGCTAGCCAGAGCAAGGGAGGTGGTCAAGTGGTCAGGTGAGCCAGTGGGAGGTTTAATTAAGGTTTACCTCTAATAGTTTGTGATGATGGTGGGGATATTTTGTTTTAAACCAAAAAATGGGATAAGATCCCTTAAATTAGGGGACCATTGGTCCATAGCTTACCAAGCTAATTTAAGGTGATTTAGCCTGATCAATAGAGTGTGCTAAGTGCCTGTGGCAACATTAATTTGGTGACTTTGGCATAACTAATTCAATTTTAGTAAAGGGGATCAATTTGGCTCAAAATGGCTAGAGGTTGGGTTTTGTTTAGGCTAGCCATGACATTGAGCTCAATTTATTGGTCAATTTTGTGTAGATGATTGTAAAAAGAGATTTGGGAAAGATTTAGAGTGATTTTGAATTGATTTGGAGGTTCAATTTGATGGGTTTTGGTCATTTAGTCAATTTGGGGGAGTTGGATTGGAATTAGGTTTATAATAGGCTAAGGTTGGGTTATGTCCAAATTGATGGTTTAAAATTGTCTATGGGAATGTCATAAAGAATTTTCAACATAAATTTGTTGTTAATTTTTGGGTTAAGACAATCAATTTGGTGGAATTTTGAGACACAGCCCATTTGGGGCAAATTTGACGATTTTAAATGTGGGGTTGTTGACCTCATTTTTGGTTGAGGTTTAGTTTTTCCTCTTTAGTAGCCTAGGGTCTAGCCATAGGAATTTTCCTGTTGACTATTCCTAGAAAACTAGACATGACACCCTCACCATTAGAAATGCTACCCTCTTCTTTACTCAACCTGAAGTTCCACATGTTGGTCTCAACCTCTAAGTACTTAGTAGGTGGGGTCACTGTGGGAAAAACTCAAGATGAGTCACCCTTATGATTGTTGGACCTCAGGGTTGACCTTGGGTGTTGGTCTAGGGCTAAGACACTTGTTTGCACTCACAATCACTCATTACCCTAAACCAAGCACTCACATCTATGAACTCAAATTTCTAGCCTAGATCCCTTAATCTTTTGGGATAATCATGTAGATGGTCCCCTAAACCTACTAGCCTAGGGTTATGTTTTAGTTAAGACCACTATGTAGAGGACCCAAAATGGGGTTTCCTTTGGTCCATGGCTTATTGGTGATGATTGTTACCTCAACTCTACCAAAATACCCATCTTGGCCTTTTACCCCTAAAACACCCCCTAATTACCAAAATACCCCTCTTTGACCCAAAATTCCAAATATTCCAAAAATTCCCAGAAAATCCCAATAAATCCCTAATATTCTTAATTTTATTTCTTTCAACTACCTCATGACCCAATTTGGCCAATTTGATCATCTTTAACCAAAATCCCAAAATTCCCTTTAAAGACTAAAATTTCCCCAAGTCCAACTCAAATGTCCACCAA
>NW_018220943.1:116984-117591 GCF_001263595.1 Phalaenopsis equestris
CAGCCATTAGTTGGACTTAGTGACCAGTCCAAACACCATGAAACCACATAAATAAAGCCATGCAGAAAAGGTCCCCCAAATTAAGGGATCTTATTTCTAAAAAATCACGTGCTTAAGATATCTTTGCCAAATCCAAACACATTTGCATTAAATTGTTGTGATGAATTCCTCTAGGTTACCTGAACTCCTAACCACCTCCCCCTGGTTGGTCGGCTAGCCTAGTGGCCGGAAAAGCCCAAAACCAAGAGCCACGCCCATGGCACCTCACCCAAATCAAACCTAGAGGCCAGCTCATCCAAATAAAATTATGGAGCTCCTCTGCACTTAACCTAAGCACCACAATGCACCCAAACTTATGCCCTGAGAGCCACCCCATGGACAGTTTTATAAAAACTCACCTCCCACGGCCATGGGAGGTGTGCTGGAGAGGCCTCTCCAAACTTCACATAGAGCTTCCTTAAGATCGCCTCAGTGCATTCCAACCATTTTCCCTCACCAATTTCCATTGTCGGAGCTCAATTTTGAGCTTGAAACCCTGCCGGAAACCAGAACAGAACCCAATACACCTCCACACTCCACCAAACTTCAATTACTTGTGCCCACACTT
>NW_018220943.1:118735-119527 GCF_001263595.1 Phalaenopsis equestris
TGTGATTTATGATCCAGAGAACTCATCATAAAAGTTTCAAAATATTTTGCGTTCATTTAATAACTTAAATTGATTTTTAAGGATAAATACCACTCTTAACACTTAAATGATTTTTTTAGAAATCAAAATATAACTCAAAAAATTATGAAACTTAGTTGTTTGAGTTCTCTGTGATCAATGATATTTTATAAAAATAAAATAATATTTAAAATAAAAACTTAATTTTTGGCCTATTTTAAGTATTTAAATAATTAAGAAATCATAAAAATAAAAAAATTAATAAAACTCATAGAAATGTTATAAATTGTTTCCTAAACAATTAGGAACAATCAGAATATTTTTCCTGATTTTCTAAATAAAGATATTGAATTTCAAAGCTTAAAAAATAATTTTTAAGAGGTTAAACACAAGTTTTTCACTAAAATAATTCCAATAAATCAAGGAAAAATCAAAATTATATAAAATTTTCTCCTTTGAGTTCTCTGACCTTAGAGAGATTTTTCAAAAATATAAAACTTAATTTTCACCACCTAAAATATTTTATTTATATTAAATAAGTCAGAATTTAAAATAATTCTAATAAATCACAGAGAATTCAAAAAATTGTTAAATTTGATCCAAAGGCTCCTCTGGTCTAGGTCTACCTCCAATAAAAATTTCAAAAGACTATAATTTACCTTTGTCAAGTTAAAAATTTTCTTTTAAAAATCCTATTTTTTGCATTAAAATAATTATATAAATTAAATTACATTTTCTACTCTAATGTCTCAATTGACCCATGAATGAGGTAGA
>NW_018220944.1:0-374 GCF_001263595.1 Phalaenopsis equestris
AAAGCTTAAGTAGACATAACCGTCGATCTTGCCGTTAGTGGCCTTGATGGCGCAGTCGGCGGGCTTATGAAGAATTTTGTCCTGTAGTCTCGGGAAAAACTCGCCGTCGGCAGGCTCGAGTGCGCCGTCGGCGGCCTAGTTCAAATCTTCACATTTTGGTCATTTTCCCTAAAAATTCGCTCCTTTTTGTATATTTTTGCTCCAATGACCCTAATTCATCATTCCTGCAACAAAACATAAAAAATACGTTTCTTTAAAGTGCAATATCATTTAAAATAGTATAAAATAGATATGAAAATCTTAACATATTTTTCTTTGGTCAAAATCCATGATGATCTTTTCAGAAATACTATAAGTTTGATTTAAATAAAAAT
>NW_018220945.1:0-252 GCF_001263595.1 Phalaenopsis equestris
ATGACATAAGGTTAATGCTTGCACCTAAATCACACTAAGCTTTCCCATAAAATCTGTCTCCTATTGCCATGGAATTGTAAAGCTACTAGGATATTTAAGCTTTTCAGGAAGCTTCTTCTGAATTATCGCACTGCACTCCTCACTAAGTGCAACAGTCTCATTATCTTCAAACTTCCTTTTTTTGTTGAGAATATCCTTCATAAACTATACATAGCTCGGCATTTGTTCTAAGGCTTCAGCAAATGGAATATT
>NW_018220946.1:0-875 GCF_001263595.1 Phalaenopsis equestris
GCCCTGGTATTCTCAGCAAAGAGACTTTGTCCGTAGTTCCAGGCTCACACTATTGACATTTACACATAACTTCCTTTGAAAGCTATCCTACAAAGACCAGAAGCATCAGGAAGATTAGTTAAATGGTCAGTAGAATTGGAAGAATTTGACATCCACTATTTACCACGACCAAACATCAAACCACAGGTATTGACAGACTTTGTGGTAGAGTATACAGTGCCTACCTCTGATGAACCACCCTCTTCTCTTCCACAGTCACCTCAGTGGATAATATACGTAGACGGAACATCTAAAAACTCAGGAGCTAGTGCAGGAATAATACTCATCTCCCCAAAGAAAGACATTTTGGAGTACGAAATTCGTTTGAAATTCCCAACCGCCAATAATGTGGTTGAATATGAAGCACTTGTCATCGGATTAAAGCTTGTCATCAACTGTGAAGTACGAAACATGATTATCTACACTGATTCTCAACTCGTTGCATCCCAAGTAGAAAGAGAATTTGATGCTCATAACTCACAACTGGTACAATATCTCAGTCTGGTAAAAACACTTCTCGCCCAAATTGAAACATGTCAGCTCATTCATATACTTCGACAACATAACACCCGAGCTGATGCCCTCTCCAAGCTTGCAACTTCAACAACTGGAGATCTCTATAAAAGAAGGTATATTGAGGAGATACATTTTTCTAGCATCCATGGCCTATGGGAGATGTTGTTTATAGATGACCCAAGGGAGCCATCTTGGATGGATCCCATTATCTCCTTCCTCCGAGACGAAATACTGTCAGATGATAAAACTACATCAACTCACATCTAATGCATGACTGCCAACTTAATCCTTATAGGGGATGAATTGTATAAGAAGGCATT
>NW_018220947.1:0-1329 GCF_001263595.1 Phalaenopsis equestris
CAAAATCAATAGAGCCCGCCGATGATGCCCTCGACACTGCCGATGACGGGATTTTCCTGAGACTTAGCATTTAAATTCCAATTAAGTGCGTCGACGGTGCCATCAACCCCACCTACAGTGAGCTCACAAAAAACACCTTCAACCACAATTTTCACCACTCAACCGCCACTATTCATTATCCCCTTCCTCCTAAAAACGCCATTTTTGACTTAGGGCTTGAAAGATCTTGGATTAGGAGGTGATTTCAAAGCTTTTTGACACCGGATTTGATCATCTCTAGGTAAAAGCTTTACTCCAAGCTAAAAATATTTGATTTTCACCATGAATTTCTCCCACATGGAGAAGATCCGAAAAATTTGGGAATGTGATAAAAATTTGGGAAGAAATTCATGAATCTTATTGTTGAACTCTTAGAATTACTATTGGAAGCCATGATTTACATATTTGAAGTAATTTTTGGAATTTTTATATAATTTGATTAGATTGAAATGGCTCCACGACAAAAGAGAAGAGTTGAGTTTGACGAGTCTCGCTTCGTCAATGCGTCGTCAATGCGATGGCTCAGACAAAATTTACTTCCATATTTAAAGGAAAGAAGTGCATAGAAGATCGTGTTTTTCAAAGTCCGGGAGGAGAAATCAAACAAGTTATTGCAGAGCAGAGGTGGGAAAACTTTTGTTACACCACCAATAAAGCGGATACAAATGTTGTGGTGGAGTTTTATGCCAATGTGATTTATTCTGAGGATGGAATTGTTCAAGTACGTGGATACCCTATTGAGTTTACTGCCGCCCGCATCAACACTTTTTATGAAATCCCAGACTCCTATGGCTACCACTATGAATCCTTTAGTATAATGGAAGGGCCCCTCAATGATGTGATCAAATTCATAGAAGATAAAGCAGCGAGAACGGGTAAATTTTTCTACTTCCATGCTGAATGCCACCTCTAAGGTGTGACACTATTTCATTTCCTCTACTCTAATACCGACTTATCACTATAGTGAGATAACTAAAGATAGAGTTATTCTGAATTTTTGTATTCAGAATAGTAGAACTATAAATGTGGGGAGAATAATTCTTAAGAATATATTGACTACAACAAGGAGTGAGACTAGTGGAGTTGAACTTGCACCATCCACCATCTAGTTCCCCTACCCTCTCTGATTTGATGAATGAGTTGAACTTGCAGCGGAAGGGCATAGAATTGGTAAGTGAAATGATTGGAGGTTTAGAACGCCGACATGATTATGATAGTGAGTACCTACAAAGGCATTCAAATTTTGAGGTAGCTTACTACGAAGCTCAGGCCCGACACTACAGAGGTGAG
>NW_018220947.1:1363-1735 GCF_001263595.1 Phalaenopsis equestris
GCTGATCAAGGCGATGAAGATATAGCTTGGGATTTTGATATAGAATGAAATTGATGTACTTATGTTTGTATTTTTATTTTATGTAATCTTTTTGTAAGAGAAATGAATGTTTATGTATTTGGACTTTCATTTTGTGTACTTGGATAATTTTAATTTTTATAAAGTTAGTGTTATAGTTAAAAATGCATGTGTAGTTTAATAGATGTTGAGTAGAATTGTGGATTGTAATGTAATTTTCGTTTCACAGTTTAGTTTTAATTGTTTAGTGCTGCATTTGTTAGAAAATGTTGTGCTTATTTAATGTTTCAGTTTCATACTTATTTCAACATTTCATTACCCAAAAATTCCTCTAATGATTTATATGTGCAGAAA
>NW_018220947.1:1927-2394 GCF_001263595.1 Phalaenopsis equestris
TATTAGATGTTCTCAATTTAAATATTTTCAAAAATTATTAATATGATTTTATGTAGTGAATTTAATTCAGGTAACTATGTTTTGTATATATTAAAATATTGTGGTAGATTTAAAGGACTATTTTTTAATAAAAATTAATTTTGTAGATTAAGATATTTAGTATAAGAGAATAAGACTATAGTTAACTATTTAACGTAAAAGAAACTATATTTTGAAGTATCAAGAATCTGAAAATTCATTTGAGATGAAAAGATTGGGACTGAATGATGTAAAAGTTATGAAATATTTATAAGGAAAAGGAATGCTTTGAGTTTCAAATTTAGGGAAAGAAAACTGAAGTTCAAAATCATTAAAGGCTATCCAGATATAATAATCCTCACTTAAAAAAGGAAAAAGAAAGGATTGAAAATAATCCCTGAAAGGAAAAGACCCATATATAGGATTGAAAGAAATCCAAAGAAAAAGAA
>NW_018220948.1:0-1844 GCF_001263595.1 Phalaenopsis equestris
GTTCATTGATGTCAAAACTATTTCATGATGCTTATACTGTAATTGAAGAGATGGCTACCAATAATTTTTAATGGCCCTCTGAGAGGAGGAATCCAAAGAAAGTAGCCAACATTCATGAAACTGATGCATTTACTATGTTAGCAATTCAAGTTGCTGCAATTTCAAGAAAGTTAGACCAATTTGAAATGAATTTTTCTCAACCAATTTCAATGATTGAAGAGAATTCATTAGGCCAAATGGTAGATTCTCAAGCATCATTAGAAACTTTGAATGCCATAAATAATAAGCAAAATAACCCATATTCAAATTATTATAACCCAGGTTGGAAGAACCATCCCAACTTTAACTGGACTAACAATTCAGGTGGTAATAATCAGCTATGGCGGAACAACCAAGTAAACCCATTAAGAAACTGGAACAACTAAGGGAATAATAATTGTAGATCTACTTATCCTTTAGGTTTAAACAGTAATAGACAATTTAAGGATAAGAATTTGTCTATAAAAGAAGTGGTGTTATAAATGGGTAATCAGTTAATATCTCAAAGAGCTAAAATTAAAAATATTGAGATTCAACTTGGGCAAACTGCACGTTCATTAAGTAATAGGTCCCAAGGAATACTTCCTAGTAATACTAAATCAAATCCAAAAGACCAGAATAAAGAGCAAGTTAAAGCCATACAACTTAGAAGCAGAAGAGAGTTGGAAGGTAGGTTTAAAAAAAAATTGAAGTAGAGAGAAGAAATTAAAGAATCATAAGAGGACACTTTGAAAGACTCTGAAAGACCTATTTCTTTGCTAAATTTTTATTTAGGAAAACCACCACCTCCATTTCCTCAGAGACTTTGGTAAGAGAAGTTAGATAAGAGAAGTTAGATAAGAAATTTTGATAAGAAATTTTCAAAATTTTTAAAAATATTTAAGAAGCTTACAATCATTATTCCATTTGTTGAAGCCTTAGAACAAATGTCAGGCCATGTAAAGTTTATGAAGGATGTTCTCAACAGAAAAAAGAAGTTTGAAGACAATGAGGCTGTTGCACTTAGTGAGTAGTGCAATGCTACAATTCAAAAGAAACTTCCTGAAAAGCTTAAAGATCCTGGTAGCTTTACAATTTCATATGCAATAAGAGACAGATTTTATGGGAAATGCCTATGTGATTTAGGTGCAAGCATTAAACTTATGCCGTTATCAATATTTAAAAGATTGGGATTAGGAGAAATAACCCCTACTGCTGTAACTCTGCAGTTAGCAGATTGTTCAATAACCTATCATAAAGGAGTTATAGAAGATGTCCTAGCGAAATTGAATTTTGGGGAGACCGTTCCTAGCAACAGGAAGAGCAATGATAGATGTGCAAAAGGGGAATTAACAATGCACGTAAATGATGAAAATCCAACAGGAAAAGCAATGATAGATGTGCAAAAAGGGAATTAACAATGCACGTAAATGATGAAAATGTTACTTTTAACATTTTAAAATGAATGAAATACCCTGCAAAAGGTAAAAATGACAAATGTTATAGAATGGATGCTATAAGATATCTGAGCCAATGCCATTTCTAGACTGCTTATGAACAAAAATCTGAAGAAAATATTTGGAACACAAGCAAGAAGAGGAATTAGATCAATTGGAATTAGATCAATGTGTAAACTTTTTTAAGGAAGGTTCAATTTATGTTCAAGAAAGTTTTGAAATTTTTGACACGATAGACAAAGATAAATCATTTTGTCCATGTATTAAAAAACCTCAAGAACTTGAGTTGAAATTACTTCCTGAACATTTAAAATATGTGTTTTTAGTAGATTCATCTACTTTACCTGTTATAATTTTCTTGAATTAATG
>NW_018220949.1:0-2687 GCF_001263595.1 Phalaenopsis equestris
TAACACTTTCTTTAGAAATTTTATCGATCTTCATTGTTGGTAACAACTTCACGTAAATAAGAAAATGCCAGTGTTTCGAAACGAGATTTAGGAGTGTCACAGAAAAACGAACATACTTGTTTTTTCTCATTTCCCAGTCTTCAATTTCGTCCGTTAAATATTGGTAAATTTCACAAATTTCATTTATCTGATTTCTTGTTGGGATGAAGTTGGAATAGTGGCAGACAGGAATGTTCTTGATCATGTATAATTCATTGATTCACGTAGGAGTGAAAGTGATCCATCTACCTCGTACATAAACGACTCTCAGGTTGATTCCATACAAATTTGCATAAAATTCTTTCACCACAGGAACAACAACAACGGTGATAGTATAACACAACACTTCCCATCTTCGCCATACTATCATCTCTTCAATTGTTGTAGAGGGATTATTCAATCCTCAATTTATGAATCCTTGTCCTTGATCAATCTTTTCTTCGTCAGTAACTTGTTGAAGATTTGCTGCGCTTCCGCACTAATAAATTTTTGCCGATTGAAAACTTGCATTCTGGGATTATAAGAGGAATTGGACGCAATAAGAATTAAATTGGTGGAGTTTCACTTCATTTTTGGGGCAAATATGACTTTAGAAATAAAATTTGGGAGTTTAAAAGGGTAACTCCCGCCCAAAAACTGCCAAAAACTGCCATTCAAACTCCAGAAACCGCCATCTCATCGGTCTCGTTGTCGGCGGGGTCGAGGACATCGTCAGCGAGCCTCTGTATTTATTTTGCCTGGGCTCTCGGCAAAAACCCGTCGTCGGTGGCATCGATGGCGTCGTCGGCACCCAAGGTAAAATTTGCACAGTTTCGCTCTAGTCTGAATGCGTTCCAATTTTTCTTTATGGGTCCAATTCTTATGATGATTCAAGGGAAAATAAGAGTAGTAGTACTACCACAAAATAATGATAATTTCAAATAAAAACTACTATAATCACAATAAAAATAAAGATAAATATGGGTTGCCTCCCATAAAGTGCTTGGTTTAATGTCGTCAGCCCGACCTATTCAGGTGTTATTCAGTTTGACTAATCATTAAAAACCCTATAAAATTTGGTCTTTCACCCTTAAAATATGGTTTTAATATGTGTCAATTTACTTTAAATCTATTTCCAGTCTTCTGATCTTCAATTTCAACAGCTCTGTAAGTATATACTTGAGTCACAGTAAATGGTCCTAACCAACGAGACTTCATTTTCCCAGGAAATAACTTTAGTCTAGTATTGTAAAGCAAAACTTCTTATCATGGTTCAAAGTTCTTTTGGTTAATCTTCCAATCATGCCATAACTTTAGTTTTTCCTTATATTATCATTATCATAAAGTTAATTTCTTAATTATTATAATTCATTTAATTGTAATAATCTCTTCTTACCAACATCTTTCAAATTATAATTGAATTCTTTAATCGCCCAATATGCTTTATACTCTAATTCTACTAGTAAGTGACAAGTCTTTCAAAAAATTAGTCTGCAAGGATTCATTCTAATAAGAGTTTTATAAGCAGTCATGTAAGCCAATAATGCGGTATCCAGTCTAGTGGACCAATCTACACTACTAGGGTTTACAGTCATTTCAAGTATTTGTTTAATCTCTCTATTAGAAACTTCAGCTAACCCACTGGTTTGAGGATGATAGGCAGTAGAGATTCTATGAATAATATTAAACTTTTCTGCCAATCTCTAAATATATTTACGAGGTAAAGCTTGTGCTTCAATCCACTTAGAAATGTAGTCTACTGCAATTAATATATATAAGTTCCCAAAAGAAGGAATAAATGGTCCCATGAAATCTAATATTTAAACATCAAAGATCTCAACTTCTAACATAAAATTTAGAGGCATTTCATTTCTTCTTATATATTGCCTACTCGTTGAAATCGATCACAAGTTTTATATATTTATAAACATCTCTAAAGATAGTAGGCCAATAAAATCCAGCTTGTAAAATTTTATAATCCGTTTTATCAATTCCAAAATATCCTCCAAATTCAGAATCATGACATTTCTGAATGATCAGCTCAGTTTCTTTATAAGGTTCACATCTTCTCATAATCAGATCCTTACATTGTTTATATAAAAACGGCTCATCCCAAAAATATGCTTTCACGTCATGAATGAATTTGCTTTGTTGTTTCAATGTCTGCATATGTGGCAAAATATCACTTACAATTTAATTAACAATATCAACATATCATGGTATTTTCCACTCATTAATACTATAAAGTTGTTCATCAGTCAAACTGTCTGTACTTTCATTATCACTGTCATATAATTCATGGTTTTCTATTCTTGATAAATGATCAGCAATTTGATTATCAGTTCCCTTTCTATCAATAACCGCAAGATCAAATTCTTGCATCAAAAGTATCTATCTAATCAACCTTGGTTTTGCATCTATCTATATCTAATCAACCTTGGTTTTGCATCCTTCTTCTGCATTAGACATTTAATAGCATAGTGATCAGTGTGCACAACACATTTAGCTCTAATTAAATAAGATCTAAATTTATCTAAAGCATACACAATGGCCAATAACTCTTTTTCAGTAATAGTATAGTTAATTTGTGCATCATTAAGAGTTTTACTAGCGTAGTATATAAGTCTAAAAATCTTTTCATACCTTTGCCCAAGAACAACTTCAATAGC
>NW_018220950.1:0-2558 GCF_001263595.1 Phalaenopsis equestris
CTATTCCTCCTGCTATCATAAATTGACATTTTTCTAAATTAAGGACTTAATTTGTTTCTTCACAGCGTTAAGAACTTTTGATAGATGTTCTAAACATGATTCAAATAAAGTTCCAAACACTAAAAAATCATCCATAGAAACTTCAATCCCTTTCTCAATTAAATCACTAAAAATAGTTATCATGCTTCTTTGAAATGTAGCCGGTGCATTACATAAACCAAAAGACATTCTTCTAAAAGCAAATGTACCATAAGAACTGGTAAAAGTTGTTTTTCTTGATCCTCAGGAGCTATTTGTATTTAGTGATAACTAGTATATCCATCTAGAAAATAAAAATATTATGCCCAACTAGTCTATCCAGCATTTGATCTATAAAGGATAGTGGAAAATGATCTGTCATAGTGGCGAGGTTTTATTTTCTATAATCAATGCATATTTTCCATCCTGTGACTTATCTTGTTGGTATTAACTCATTTTGTTCATTCAAAGTCACAATCACTCCTCCTTTCTTAAGAATGCAGTGAAGTGGACTAACACATGCACTATTTGAAATAAGATAGATAATTCTAACATCTAACCACTTTAGAATTTCTTTCCTAATAACTTCTTTCATAATAGGATTCAATCTCCTTTGAGGATCAACCCTGGGTTTGCAGTTCTCTTCCATATGAATTTTATGCATACAAATTGAAGGACTGATTCCTTTTATATCAGCAATTATCCATCCAAAGGCTTTCTTATAACTTTTTAAGATTTTCATCAAACTCTCTTCTTCTTCTATAGTCAATTTTGAGGAAATTATAATCGTTAATGTAGAGGAATCATCTGATGTAAGGAAATCACCTAAAAAGACATGCTTCAAATGTTTAGAAAGTAACTTCAACTCAAGCTCGGGAGGTTTTTTAATTGATGGACAAAAAGATGTATATTTTTCTGTTGTGTCCAAAACTTTAAAACTTTCTCGAACATAATTTGAATCTTTCTTATATAAGCCTTCATATTGATCCAATTTCTCTTCTTGCTCGTGTTCCAACTCTTTCATCTCTTATTTTTCTTCATAACTTGCTTTGAAATGGCGTTCACTTAACTATCTTATAACATTCATTCTATAACATTCATCATCTTTACCTTTTGCAAGGTATTTTAAAGATTTGGAAATATTAAATGTAACTATTTGATCATTGACGCGCATAATTAATTCTCCTTTTCGCACATCTATCATTGCTCTTCCTGTGGTTAGGAACAGTCTCCCCAAAATGATAGGTATCGTCTTATCTTCCTCCATATCCAGCATTATGAAATCAACATGAAAGATCAATTGATCCACTTTCATTGAGGCATCTTTTATAACTCCTTTAAGATATGTTATGGAATGATCTGCTAAACGCAGAGTTACAATGATGCTTATTATAATCTCTTCTGCTTATAATAATTTGAATATGGGTTCTTCTGCTTATTATTTAAGGCATTCAAAGTTTCTAATGATGCTTGAGAATCTACCATTTAGCCTAATGAATTCTCTTTAATCATAGGAATTGGTTGAGAAAAATTCATTCTAATTTGGTCTAACTTCCTTGAAATTGCTGCAACTTGATTTGTTAGCATGGTAAAAGCATCAATTTTGTTAATATTGGATACTTTCTTAAGATTTACCTTTTTAGAAGGCAATTAAAAATTATTTTTAGTCATCTCTTGAATTAAAATATAAGCGTCATAAAATGGTTTTGACATCATTGAACCACTAGCAGCGACATCGATAATAGAACTAAGAGATCCAGCTAATCCACTATAAAAATTTTGAAGTATTAACCAATCTAGTATAGCATGGTGTGGACACTTTCTTAAGAGTTCTTTAAATCATTCCCATGCATTATAAATATATTCCCCTACAAACTGACAAAAAATATAATATCATTTCTAAGCTTCGCAGTTTTTTATGGTGGAAAATATTTAGCATGAAATTTCTACGCTAAATTACTCAGTGAGAAAGGAAATAATCTAAGTCTATAATATCATCTGATACACCATCATATTTAAATGTAGCACATAATTCTAGAAAATTAGCAAGATGTAAATTTGAAACTTCAGTTGGTGCTCCCCCAAACTGATTATTTGATACCACTTGGATAATATCAGGTTTAAGTTCAAATGAATTAGCCACTACAACGGGTTTTTGAATACTACAATGAAGTTCATCCACCGTAGGGTTTGCATAATCTCTTAAAGGTCTAAACTCTTCAACATTTTGATTATTTTGATTTGTCATTTCTTAAAATTTTTCAGTAATTTTTAATTTTTTAATTTTTCTAATAGTTCTTTCTAATTCAAAATCGTAAGACACAAGTTCTGTGAAACCTAAACTACGCATACATTACTATAAAACACATAAAATAAAATAAAACAAAAATAAAAACACATAAACAAGAACTTTATATATAAACGACACTACAATATTCCTAAAATAAATCTTAAAGTTTAAATAAAACTTACTAAAAATTTTGCTTTCTAAAAACTTCTTTTGAAAATATTTTTGTAAATTACTATTATATTTCTCCCCG
>NW_018220950.1:3565-3870 GCF_001263595.1 Phalaenopsis equestris
GAATCCATGGAGAAAACACAACCACACATGAGTTTAAAAGTAAAAATCATGCACACAAATAAGAAATCTAAATTAAAACCAAGTGTAGTCACAAAGATAAACATTTATCTCAAACCCCCTCCAAAAAATGTCTTAAAGTTCCTTTGAATTATCTTCCTTCACTCACAATATAAGCTAAAACTCAAAATAAAAAGAAAAGGTGGTCGGCGGTGGCAGTCTACTTAGATGGATGATGGCTGTAAAGTTTGAAGGGTGGATGGCTTCTTCTCTTAGAAAATCTAAGTTTTTTCTTATAAAAATCCAAG
>NW_018220951.1:0-604 GCF_001263595.1 Phalaenopsis equestris
GTGATCCACCTTAATATTATCTATTTTTATGCACACTTTGTGCTCAATTTTTTAGGATATTATGCTTTAATGAAAGGTATTATTATGTTTTTGGTTGCAGGTGAAAGAAAAAGATTTTAAGAGAAAAACAAAGAAAAAATAAATCAAAATGGAGCAAAATGGGCTAAACTAAATAATATTGCCAAACCAACTGAATTGGCACCTAGTCGCCAGATCCAGAACTTGGCTGGCGCCTAAGAAAAATAATTCTTACCTAAAAGATTCATTGAATGAGGTCAAATTTTAAAGAGATGCTTGAAGAAAGTCTTGGTCATTTTTGAAGCTGTATAAATAGGGATTAATTCCAAAAGGCTAGGGGGCCAGATATATAGAGTCATATAGTGTGTGAGTGTGTTAAGAGTTTGGGAAGTTTTCTTTGTGAGTCTTTGTGATTTCTAAAGTTTTTAAGTCTTTTATTTGTTGGAGTCAATTTTTAAGTGTTTGTTGGAGTCAAAGAACTCAGACAACTTCAAGGGAGTGCTTGTGGAAACATTCTAGATAAGTATTTGTATCTTTGTCTCTAAGTCTTATTTGGATTAAAGTTTTATAAATATGTTTTGTTTTG
>NW_018220952.1:0-525 GCF_001263595.1 Phalaenopsis equestris
TTTAGTGATTTAAACTTGATTTTTGAAGTTATTTTTGGAATTTATCAAATTTGTAGAATGACACCAAGAATGAAAAGGAGTAGAGGAAAGAGCTCATTCGATTCAAGCAAGTTTGTCAGTTCGAAAGCTCGGGATCGATATAGTGCCGCTTTACAGTCACCAAAATTGATTCAGGAGCGATTTTTTAAGAGTCCAAGTGGAGAGGTAGAAGACCTGATAGTTCGCCGACAGTGGGAACAGTTCTATTATTTCTCTGTCGTCGCTGTGATTTCTGTTGTAAGGGAGTTTTATGCAAATCTCCCAGAGGCTGAAGCGATCGAGTTATGGTTAGAGGGAAGTTGGTACCTTTTACTCCAGAGGTAATCAACTTGTTTTACCATTTACCACCGTAGATTTTATGTTATGGTACCTTTTGCTCCAGAGTTATGGTTAGAGGGAAGTTGGTACCGAAGTTGGTACCTTTATGAAATTATAGTCCTACGGAATCAGTGTTAGAAGATATTATTTCATATTTGACTATTGGGA
>NW_018220953.1:0-940 GCF_001263595.1 Phalaenopsis equestris
AAAAAAAAAAACACTTGAGCACTTGAGCATGAACATTTTTCTAGAAATTTTTGTGGTAGAAATTTATTTTTTTCAATATGAGATGTTAAAGCGTGGTGTTTGTTAGAAAGTTGTTGTCTGACTTTTTTAAAATGAAATAAATTTGTAATAACCACCACACCTCTTTTAAAAACTTTCTTCTACAGCAGCTTCACAACTCCTTCTTCAACCAACTGTCAGTACCTCAAACAGACCCTCAAATGTGTAGCATATTGATTAGAAATAAAATGAAAAACTTTAAAAGTCCCAAAAATTAGTTAGTTAATTAATTAATTAATTAATGTGATTTCATTAAAAATGCTTTTAGAAAGCAGCTTCTGATGCATGAAATGTCCCTGAAAAATTTAACTTGAATATTTTATGCATAAAAAATCAATCAAAATAACTTTAATTATTAATTAAAACATATATTTAGGAAGGTATATTACATTATTCGTAAGGAGATGCTGTCAATTCTTACAAAATTGTTTAAATAATTGCAAAAAATACATTATATTGTCTTTTATATTTTTATTTAATTGTTTATAATATTAATAGAAGAGTGATTTTTTTTTTTTATAAATAATAGGAGGGAAAAAAAATGTTTCATTTAACAGATAGTTCTACTTAAACTTTACTTTTAACATTTATACCGCTCAAATATTTCATATGCTCTTGAAAAAAATCAAAACTGTCAAAACATAGTTTTATTATGTATTAGAGTATAGAAAAACTCCGAGCATCATCAATATATAAACTCTTTTTTAATGAGGATAAAATATTAGGTTCAACTGCTCTTATGTGCGGATAAATTTTGGGATTCTGGCACATCAGTCGGTAAATTTGTGAGGAGCATTGTGCTAGAATCTCAATAGTTGTTGGAACACGTGGATGATAGACATCCTAAAATTGAAAGCAAATA
>NW_018220954.1:0-2235 GCF_001263595.1 Phalaenopsis equestris
GAGCTAACTTATTTGTGGTACTAAACTTAATTGTATTGTAACATTTGTTGTGTAGGCTTGACTAATAAATTTTAATATATATGCATTTTAAACTTGGATAAATTATCAATGATATTATTATTGTCATTTATATTAGATATTAAATATTTTATAAGATTGTTAGTCCTATCTGGTAACCAATGTACACCATCTTAGCCTCAAACATAAATTGATCCTTCCTTCAATGACAATTTAATCCCGCTTCGCAACCAAGCCGAAATAATGTTGTACAAAAGAAAACAATCGATTAAGGAGCGAGTGAAGAAAGAATTGCTAACAAAGCTACATTTGTTATGCATTTCATAGATTGATGATGAAAGTATATCAAAGCATACAGCATTATTATTTGTAATAAATCATAAAACTTGAAACCATAGTATCACCACTATATTATAACTAATGTTGATTGAAGTTATATCATTCTGTGAATGAGTTCACACTAGCCAAACATCATTTTATTGATGTTAGTCAAATACCATGTTTTTCTATGAAAATATCACTCTTTTCTAACTCATTTCATATTTTGATTAATGGAAAATTTACATACATAGCACCTAATTCTTACGGATTTACGCATCTCCTTCCTGAACTTCCGGATTTACAAGCATAGACCTCTGCATGAAAATGTAGATTTACCCATTAAAAAGTGATAATTAGTGCTATATTTGATGTGATACAAAAAAAAATTGAGTCTGTGTGTAAATATGAAAGTTTAGGTGTGGGATACATAAATCCATGAGAATTGAGTGCTATGTTTATCATCTCTGCAGAAGAACAACATAACCCTACAACACAAACAGATTCCCCCTACAATCTTAAACTTCACTTTTTACATTTATACCCCAAATCATTTACATCACATCAAAAATAGCCACTTTTCATGCATAGGTAAGGTGGTATATATGTAAAAAATTGAAATTTTAGGTCTCACCAATATGTAAATGGTGTAAATACATAGGAATTAAGTGGTATGTATGCAACTCTTCCAAAATAAAACCCAACCTGTCCATGTTCCTCATCTCACATAGATCTGACGATAGCGGTAATAAAAGGGAGAAGAAGAAGAACTACCAGCACAGTACCAAGCAAGAAGGCCATACAATACCATTTTCTCGATCTCTTCTGATAACCTTTAGTCTGCTCGAGCTCAGCCACTCCACTCCTAACAAAAGAGCTCGCACGTGCGACATGGCTTTCAATGTCGTTAATTTGCTGCCCCTGAGCTTCGACGACGACGGCCATGTCCAAGAACACCTGATGCAGGTCCAACAAACTCTTCTCTATCTCCTTCACAGCATCATGCCTTTCCTGAATCTCGCTAATGGCGTCCAAGATCTCACCTTTCCCCTGTTCCTGAATCGCCTTCTGGAAAAAGCTCTCTCCTTTACCACTCGATATCAGAATCTCAATGGTTTCTTCATCCGCCTGCTCGCCGGTAACAGTATAATACCTTCTCCCCACCATTTCCCTGTAGTCGTCGGCCATGCGAGCTCGCAGAGACTGGAAATCATCCATTAAATCCTTGAGCCTTTTCCCCAACCCAGCTACCACGGAAGTTCTGGTTCGATCTACAGAAGATCCCTGCTCGCAGCCATGAATGCTTCGATTAGCCTTATTAGCCCGATCGAGAGATTCGAGCTTCTGTTTCACGGATTTAGCTCGCCGGAGAACTTGATCGGTGTCGGCGTCCATTCGAGCGCGGAGAGATTTCATCGTTTTGGCGTTATGAGCGGATTTGGTCTCTTCGTTCAGATCTTGCAGGCGGCGGTAGAGTTGTTCGAGGGATTTGATTTCTTCTTTCATGATCTCTATGTCTTGGAAGAATTTCTCCAGATTATTGGCGTGGCCGCCGACCCCGCCGCCGGCGATTCCTGCGTCATTGTCATCTATGTGGATCTGCAGCCTCAAGTCGTTGTATTTCTTGAAGGAGTTGCAGGCGAAGAGGTCGTTCATGGCCGTCGGTGGTGGTGGGGGGGTGGGAGGATGGGAATGGGGGAGATTGAAGGAGAAGGGGGAGAGTTTTGAATGGGAAAAAAAATTAAAATTAAAATTTGGAGATTTTTAGATGTATTTGGTTATTAGTGATTAAGATAATTACACTCATTTGTTTTCAAAATTATAGTATTAATTTTTGAAAAAAAATTAAGTTAAAATATTTTGAATAAAGTTTAATTATAATGAATCTTAATTTTTTTT
>NW_018220955.1:0-230 GCF_001263595.1 Phalaenopsis equestris
AGATATAGTAATCCTGACATATAAAAAAAAGAGATAAGAAAAGAAAGAAAGAAAAGAAAAAGAAAAAATATATATATGAGGAGAAGCTTGAGGAGATGCCTAATTAAAAATTGGTTTCACTTGAATCAACTTAAGGAAAAAGACTTGATTAAGGAAAAAGACTTGAACACATTTTCTAAACTTTTTAATTGAATGCTAACTTAATTATTAATAAAGTTTTATGAAGTTCT
>NW_018220956.1:0-244 GCF_001263595.1 Phalaenopsis equestris
AGCCACAACACTCAAAATGCTGAAAAAAAAACTTTTTATGCTTAGTCTTAACTATACAAAGATCTATAAGCATAATTCTAAAGAAAAGTAAATACAAAGTTCAAATCAAAATACATAGATAGACATATAGGTAGTAATATAAATATACTAATCCTCAGACTTGGTACTCGATTCTCCTCTGAGATCACCCATTGATTGCACATGAACAAAGAGGTTGTAGAAGGGTCAGAATGGAAATTCTTCA
>NW_018220956.1:491-1722 GCF_001263595.1 Phalaenopsis equestris
AAAAATTGGGAATCTTTCAGTTGGATCCAAAGGCTTCCAAGGTAGCAGTACCTTTTCCCAATTTTCATAGGACACTTGGAACTGACTGTAAAGTGAGAAAATTATGGAGGGGTGTCCAAGCCCATAAGTTGATCCGTGAATGATCAGGCCCAAAATCGACTTCAAAGTTGTAGATCCAATGTCGATTGGCAGTTCCCTTTGGATGCAGTAATTCAAAATGACACTTTCTTTAGAAACTTTATCGATCTTCATTGTCAGTAACAGTTTCGCAGAAATGAAAAAGTGCCAATGTTTCGAAACGGGATTCAGGAGCGTGCAGAAAAACTAAAATACCCGTTTTCTCTTGTTTTGTAGTCGTCAGTTTTGTTCGTTAAATATTGGTAAATCTCATTCATCTGATTTCTCATTGGGACGAAATTGGAATAGTGGCAGACAGGAACATTCTCTATCATATATAATTCGTTGATCCATGCAGGAGTGAAAGTGATCATCTTCCTCGCACATAAACAACTCATTGGTTGATTCCATGTAAATTTGCATAAAATTTTTTTCCCACTGGACCCACCACGGCGACAGTAGTGTAGCACAAAACTTCCCATCTTTGCCAAACTATCGTTTCTTCAATATTCATTGTGAGATTATTCAATCTACAATTCATGAATCCTCGTTCTTTGATTAATCTTTTCTTTGTCAGCAACTTGTTGAAGATTCGCTGCGCTTCCGCACTAATAAACTTTTGCCGATTGAAAACTCATATTCTGGGATTATCAGGGGAATTAGATGCCATAGGAATGAAATTGGTAGAGTTTTACTTCATTTTTGGAGGGAAAATATGAACTAGAATTCCAATTTTTGAGTTTAAAAATACTATTCCCGCCCAATAACCTCCAAAAATCGCCATTTGAACCCGCATAACCGCCAATTCGTCATATCGCCGTCTGCAAGGTCGATGGCGCCAACGATGAGCTTCTATATTAATTTTATCTAGACTCTCGGGAAAAACCCGCCGTTGACGGCATCGAGGGCACCGCCGGGGCCCCCAAGGAAAAATTTTCACAGCTTCGCTCTGGTTCGAATGCGTTCCAATTTTTCTTCATGGATCCAATTTTTAAGATGTTTCAAGGGTAAATAAGAGTATTAGAACTTAATACTATCATGAACTAGCGATAATCTCAAATAAAAACTACTGTAATTGAGAATAAAGTAAATATAAATATGGGTTGCCTCCCAT
>NW_018220957.1:0-808 GCF_001263595.1 Phalaenopsis equestris
GTTTTATGCAAATTTTCATGGAGTCAACCAAGGAACTGTATATGTACGAGGTAGTTTTCTGCAATTAACTCCTTCAATAATAAACAAGATGTTTATGATTGAAAATGTGCCTATCTGCCACTACGTAAATTTGACTCCTACGAGAGATGATATGAATGAACTCTATCGATACCTTATGGATGAAGATGCAAATTGGGAGGCCAAAGATAATGAAAATGTAAGTTTTTCATCATCATTGTTTAATCCTGCTTCTAAGTCATATCATTTCCTTATTGCATTGAATTTACTTTGCACTATGAAAATCTGTAAGGTAACTAAGGAGAGTACTATTCTGAACTACTATATTCAAACTGGAAAACCTATTGATACTGGAGCAATAATTGTGAAATCGATTTTTGGTTTGATTGTCAATGGATCTGCAACTGGATTGGGACATTCATCCACTATTTTCCTGCTATGTAGTCAAACACAAGTACCTTTTGAGAGTTGGGAGAAAGTGCTTCTTCCTTTAAAGCCGATGGATCTAGAAATCTATTGCAACTGTATTGGAATGGGAGATGAGAATGATATGAATGTATTGATGGATCAAGCATCCAAAAATTCATCACCTATTCAACTTTAATTAAGTTCAAATGTACTTTTGAAAAGGATTAAGAAGATAGAAAAAGAGGTATAGAACCTTATGCATGGAATTGAGAATGTCTCTAAATTGTTGGATCATCTGGATTAGAGATTGAAGGAACATTTTGAACATAGTAGTCGTATTGAAGACTGTTTGGTACGTATGTTCAAGAAAAATGCTTGGATT
>NW_018220958.1:0-264 GCF_001263595.1 Phalaenopsis equestris
AAAATGCAAAAATAAAAATCACATTACATTACAAACTACTACTCAACATCTGTTATACTAAACATTTAAATTTAACTATAACACTAACTTTATAACAGAAATTAAAAATTATCCAAGTACAACATAATAATAAAAATGAAAGTCCAAATACATGTAAACATCTATTTCTGTTACAAAAAACTACAGAAATAAAAGTACAAGTACGAGTACATCAATTACATCAGATATAAAATTCCCACACTATGTCTTCATCTCCTTGATCAG
>NW_018220959.1:0-401 GCF_001263595.1 Phalaenopsis equestris
GGACATAGACCAAAACCTTATTATATAGGGGATCAGCAGAAATATAATGATGGAATGATGTTGGGTCAATCAGAATGAGCACTATTTACGTCGGGCTGACGATAAAAAACCAAGCACTTTGTGGGAGGCAACCCATAGTTATCAGTGTGTTTTTTCTTTGATTGTTATTTGTGTCTAATTAAGAAATTTGGGGTAGTATTTTTGAGTTTTTTATGTGCTAGTAACTTTATGTGCTAGTAATGAATTTTAGACTTTATTTAGTGACCTAGACATGTTAGAATGAGAATTTGGACTTTAAGTTGACTGGTGCAAAAATGTGCACTAGCGCTTAAGCGCCAGATCCGACACTTAAGCGCGGCAATTTAATCACATGTGCAAATTTCAATTTCTAGAAGGTGTAA
>NW_018220959.1:962-2708 GCF_001263595.1 Phalaenopsis equestris
ATTTGTGTTATTTTTAGCCTCAAATTGAATTAATTATTATGGAGAATTTTGAGAGAGAAGGGAGTTATAGAAAGTAAAAATAGTCATTTGAGTGGTATGAGACCATTTAGGGGTGGTTTACTTATGCTAATAGTCCATTTTACTTAAGATTAAAAATTTCAAAAATCGTGCATTGGCGCCTAAGCGCCACATCTCACACTTAAGCGCGAGCCAACCCGAAAGGCAGACACCTAAGCACCACTTACCTGCGTTTTGGCGCCGGTTCACGAAAATTGGTTTGCGAATGGTTAAAGGTAAATTTTTTGTCATAAAATGCCATTTTTAATGCCTCCTATTGTCTTCCCCAATTCGACTTCGCAATTTTGAGGGCTAGGGCAAGTGAAATTTGGAGATTTCTTAGTGGAATCAAGTGAGATTTACTAGATCCAAGTTCCTTGAGGTAAGAGCTTTACTTTTATGCAAAAAAATTGGATTTTCACCATATATTTTAAGCACATTTGGAAAATTTCAAAAACTTACTATTCATGGTTAAAAGTGAAGAAAAATCTATTGAAATTTTTTGGGAAGCTTGGGAAGTTTAGTTAGTACTTTAGGAAGTTTAGTTTAGTGATTTAAACTTGATTTTTAAAGTTATTTTTGGAATTTATCAAATTTGTAGAATGACACCTAGAATGAAAAAACCAAGAATGAAAATGAGCAAAGGAAAGAGCCCATTTGATTCGAGCAAATTTTTCAGTTCAAAAGCTCAGGATCAATATAGTGACGCTCTATATGTGATGCTCTACAATCACAAAAACTGATTTAAGAGTGATGTTTTAAGAGTCCAAGTGTAGAACTGGAAGACCTAATAGTCTGCCGACAGTGGGAACAGTTCTGTTGTTTCTCTACTGTCGCTGTAATTTTTGTTGTAAGGGAGTTTTATGCAAATCTCCTAGAGGTTGAGGACGATTGATTTATGGTTTGAGGGAAGTTGGTACCTTTTACTCCAAAGGTAATCAACTTGTTTTATCATTTACTACCAGAGAATTTGTGTTTTTATCCAAATTATAGTCCTACGGAAGCAGAAGTGGACGAAATCATATCTTATTTGACTGTTGGAAGAGGACTTTGGAAGATTAAAAATGAAAGGAGAGTAAAATTTCTAACCTCAAAGTTGTGTGCACCATCAAAGGCTTGACACTATTTTATATCTGCTCATCTACTTCCTACAAATCATCTCAGTGAAGTGACCAGAGAGAGAGCAACATTGATTTATTGTATTTAGGAGGGAAAACTTATCAACATAGGGGATTTGATCTATCACACTTTCATCAATTCAGTTGTTGCTGCTACTATTGCAGGTATGGAATTTGCTTCCTTGATATTTTCTTTATCCGAGCAGGCTGGAGTAAAGTATGATAGTTGGGGGGAAGTTATGTTGCCTCTGAAGCTGCCTTTGAAGCCCATTATGAAAGTGATTGTGAAGACTTATTTGGAGTATTTGATTTTTGGTTGGAGAGGATAATTTTCTAGGAGCTATGGATTAGAGATGTCTGCTGCATCTACCTCTGCTGCATCTTTATCAAGGCCATCTGCTTCACGTGCTTCTACATCTTGAGGTGAGTCAACTAAGACTCAAGAGCAATTATTACAGAAGATGATGAATCATATCCACTTTACCGCTGATAAAGTTCAAATCTAGAACACTTTGCTAAGCATACAAATAGGTATAATAGGAGAAAGAGTGACTTTGAGGAGAAATTATAC
>NW_018220960.1:0-331 GCF_001263595.1 Phalaenopsis equestris
TTTTTAGTTTATTTGATCGAGCCTCACTCTCAACTTTTGTGTTCATCCTTCGGGATAAATATAGGACTTGAGATAAAGTGATCTTTCATCTAAACTATGAAAATTATGGGGTCAGTTTGACTTCAAATTTTTCAAAACTAAAATTTTTAAAAAACGTCCTTTCGAAGCGGACAACGGGATTTCAATTCCGATGACCGACAGCTTCTTATGGGCAAACCCCACACAAAAAATAGTGCCAACAGATCGATACTTAGGACTCCATTAGAGTTTCTTATTACCTGAGAAATATGTATACGTGCGTTATTATTACAGTTTGACAGCTTAAAGATTT
>NW_018220961.1:0-451 GCF_001263595.1 Phalaenopsis equestris
TGAAGTTTGGAGAGGCCTCTCTAAGAAAATTTCAAAACACCGTTCAACGGCCATAGAGGTGGTCTTTTATAAAAATGGGGTTATGGTGGCTGTCATGGCCAATTAGAGGGTGTAATGTGGTGCTTAGGTGGAGGGCAGAGGAGCTCCATAGTTTGATTTGGATGAGCTGGCCTCTAGGTTTGATTTGGGTGAGGTGTCATGGGGGTGGCTCTCGATTTTGGTCTTTTTCGACTACTAGGCTGGCCGTCCGGCTAGGGGGAGATGGCTAGGTGCTCAGAGCATCCATAGGAATCCATCACAACAATTTCAAGCAAATGTGCTTGGATTTGGCAAAGATATCTTAAGCTTGTGCATTTTTTGAAAATAAGATCCCTTAATTTGGGGGACCTTTGGTCCATGGCTTGATTTAGGTGGTTTCATGGTGTTTGGACTGGTCACTAAGTCCAACTAA
>NW_018220961.1:784-2581 GCF_001263595.1 Phalaenopsis equestris
GGACCTCATGAATAGTTTTCAACATGAATTTGATGCCAATTTGGAGGTTAAGGTAATCAATTGGGTGAAATTTGGGGACTTAGCCAATTTGGGGATAAATTTAGGAATTTTGGATTTAGGCCAAAATCAAATGGATTTGAAACTTCACCAATGTCAATTGATAGTTTATTTTGATGTAGAGGAATGTCATAAAGATTTTTCAACCTTAATTGACACTAATTAACTAGGCTATGGGTTCAATTTGGTGAGATTAGGTCATATGGTCAAAATTGGGGCTTTGACCCAAATCAAAATTGGGCTCAAATCATGGACCAATTGAGCATGGATTTGGTTTAGTTTGGTCATATCAAAAGTTAATTTGAGTTTGGGATGGGAATTGGGGTCAATTGTCAATTGAGATCAAATTGGTGGACATTTGAGTTGGATTTGGGAAATTTGGGTCTTTAAAGGGCAATTTGGGGATTTTGCTTAAAGATGGTCAAATTGGCCAAATTTGAGCATGTGGTAGTTGAGAGAAATGACATTGGGAATATTTGGGATTTATTGGGATTTTTTGGGAATTTTTGGAATTTTTAGAATTTTGGGTCCAAGAGGGGTATTTTGGTAATTTGGGCTACCAAACATCACCAATAAGCCATGGACCAATGAGAACCCCATTTTGGGTCCTCCACATAGTGATCTTAGCTAAACCATAGCCCTAGGGCTAGTAGGTTTAGGGGACCATCTACACTAGTATCCCAAAAGATCAAGGGATCTAGGCTGGAAATTTGAGTTCAGGGTTGTGAGTGATTGTGGGTACAGATAGGTGTGGTGAGTGCCTTAGATCCAGACCAACACCCAAGGTCAACCCTAAGGTCCAGCAATCCTAAGCGTGACTCATCTTGAGTTTCCCCTACAGTGACGCAACCTACTAAGTATCTAGAGGTTGAGAGCAACATGTGGACCTTCAAGTTGAGTGGAGAAGAGGGTAGAATTTCTAATGGTGAGGGTGCTATGTCTAGTTTTCTAGGAATAGTCAACAGGAAAAGTTCCATGGATAGAGCCTAGGATACTAAAGAGGAAAAACTAAACCTCAACCAAAAATGAGGTCAACATCACCTAAGAAGACTCTCGATAAAAATCAGGAAATATTATCTTCAATGAATTTCAAAGGGTAGGACTTTTCAATGAGATCAGACATAGATGTGTGATATGGGATTGGCTCAAATTTGGAAAATTTTATTATAGAATCCAAAGGAAGAAGAACTAGGGGATATCATGGATACAGACGAGAACCTCAGTGACTTCCCAAGCTATCCTAATGTATGGCTTCAATTTTGAGGAGAAATATTTAAGTGTTTCATCCTGCCAATTTTATTATTTAGGGCTTACATTAGTGTGAAATGATTACACAAATGGCCTAGAAGATATGAGGGTTTAGCTCGTGACAAAAAAAAACCTCGGAATCCTAAGACGAGTTAGGGCTTATATTGTATAGCAGAGCTATGCAAAGTCCTAAAGATGATGTGAGGATTTACGTTGCATAAGCAAGCAACCTCAAAATCCTATGGCTTTGTTGTTTAAGTCTAAGGAAGGAAGATAGGTTTAGCTGGGAAAGATAGGTTTTGCTATTGAAGATGGCCGTGCTGCCCACCATGCTATCTCCAAGTTGCTTACCGTGATGAGT
Source organism: Phalaenopsis equestris (assembly GCF_001263595.1). Lineage (NCBI taxonomy): Eukaryota > Viridiplantae > Streptophyta > Magnoliopsida > Asparagales > Orchidaceae > Phalaenopsis > Phalaenopsis equestris. The sequence goes on from NW_018220961.1 coordinate 2,451, forward strand.
TAGAGTTTTCTAGTATGTCAAGTTATAATTTCAAATCAGGTGGCCCTATGGTTGAAGTTCTTTAAATTTTATGAGGGCATATTAAAGTTGATTAGAGTGACACCAGTTAGGATCCTACGGTTCCCTCGTTC
>NW_018220961.1:2981-3196 GCF_001263595.1 Phalaenopsis equestris
TACCTAACGAGTCTTCTCGTTCCACCACCTGAAACTTAAAATGCATGTTAAGACAGTTTATGAAGAGCAGGAAAAGTAAGTTCTGGTGATTTTCCTAACCCTATGTCATATTTTGGTGAGTCCTTAACAAAAATTTAATTAAGGATGATTTCATTAAGCAAAGAATATTAAGTTTAATAGGCCTCTGAGGTATCCAACAAGTTAGGAGGGGGAAA
>NW_018220961.1:3273-5309 GCF_001263595.1 Phalaenopsis equestris
GGCAAGTTAGTGTAATTTGAACACTTAGCCAAATTTTTAATCCTAATTGGGCTTAGTGGTGTTTCAAGGATGTTTTATTTAATCATGTTTATCTCTCTAATCCTTGTTTAATCAATTATTGATTTAGCCTAAGTCACCACTAAGCCCATAAGGCTGATTTGAATTTTATTTGAAAATAAAAATAGGGGTATTAAATTGATTAATTATTGACTTCAAAAGTCATGCCCCAAAGTTTTAGGTTCATTTTATTTTAATAAACTTCCAAATTTTAATAATTTAGAAATTTATTAACCTATCTTTTAAATTAGAAAAGTGATGTTGGTTTCTACCAATTAACCCCTTGTATTTCGAACATCCAAATTAAGATCAGAGGCTACCCATTTCCCTCCTTAAATTAAGCTTAAATGTTAATTAAGGCTAAATTTCCAAAATTACATAGTTGCCCCTAAGGTTCTAACACTTCATAATTTGTCAAAATCAATTCAAATGACTTTGAAATTTTTATCCCACTTTATTCATGGGTCAATTAAGACATCAGAGGTGAAAATGTGGTTTTTGAAAATTTAATTTAATTTATATATTTATTTTCATAAAATAAAAGGATTTTTCATAGAAAATTCCTAACTTGACCAAGGTAAATTCTAATCCCTTGAAATTTTTACTAGAGGTATTCCTAGACCATATAAAACTATGGATCAAATTTCATAATTTTTGAATTCTGTGTGATGTATTACAATTATTTTAAGTTCTAGTATATTTAATAAAAATAAAATATTTTAAATGGTGAAAACTAAGTTTTCTATTTTTGGATAATCTCTCTAAGGTTAGAGAACCTAGAGGAGCAAATTTTATATTTTTTTGATTTTATATTGATTTATTGGAATAATTTTTGGGTAAACTCATTTTTTAGGCTTTAAAAATTATTTTTTAAGCTTTAAAATTCAATATCTTTATTTAGAAAGTCAGGAAAAATATTATAATTGTTCCTAAGTAATTAGGAAGCAATTTAGAACATTTCCATGAGTTTTATGATTTTTGTAGTTTTTATGGATTTTTTAATTATTTAAATATTTAAAATAAGCTAAAAATCATGTTTTTATTCTAAATATTATTTGATTTTTATAAAATATCACTAATCACAGAGAACTCAAAAAACTAAGTTTCATAATTTTTTGAGTTATATTTTAATTTTTAAAAATCATTTAAATGTCAAGAGTGGTATTTATCTTTAAAAATCAATTTAAGTTGTCAAATGAACTCAAAATATTTTGAAATTTTTATGAACAGTGGAGATAAAAAATTAAGTCATTTAAATATTTATATTTTCCAAATTTAATTATCTTAGTTATTTAGTGTTTGTAAAATTTAAGTGCATTTCAATTGACTTGACCCATGAAATTATTTCCAAAGATTTCTCTAGTCATGGTGGACCTTCCAAAATTTTCTTAGGATTTTATAGTCAATATGCTAATTACCATGATTATTTTGAAGGAATAATGTGGAATAACTTAAAAAATATGGATCTCTGTGTAAGAATCTCTTCTGACTTTAAAAAAATCAGAGAATGTTTCCCTTGATAGGGACTACAACATGCTAAAATTTCAAGCCAAGGTGATGTGTTAATATGCATGGAGAATCAAATAATTCCAAATAGTTTTTAATTAATTAAAAATATTTTATGCATCAGATGAAGGCCCCTATTTTCCTACTTATCCATGTCAACCTCGTACTGGTCGAATAGGCCACGTGTCGCTGTGTGATTGGTGCCGCCAGCCAGGTCATTCCCGCCCATGCCGGACCGCCACCATATCAATACAAGCTCGATCTGACGGTCACGGGTCATTGTGCCAAATGAACTGGAGCCGAAAACCGTCCATTTTAAAATGATAATATCTCACTCAACTCTTGACAAAATTGAGTGAATTTTTTTTAAAATGCTCGTATTGACTAGTAGAACACATCCATATGGTTGATAAACCCTTAATTTGATTGTATATTCATGAATAATTAAAAGAGGCTCGGTTTAGGGTTAACTT
>NW_018220961.1:5409-7227 GCF_001263595.1 Phalaenopsis equestris
CTAGACCCAAATTCGACCAAGGGCCCAAATTCGACCAAGGCCTATTTGGGGTTTGGTCGAAGTCCACCTTAGGGTGGCCGGATGATGGATCTTTTGTGGGGGATCTTCTTCTCTTGATGTTGGGATAGTTTGGGTGCAATTAATTTGAATTTGGTGGAGGTTTGGAGGATGTCCTGTTTCATCTTTGAAATTGAGCTCTAAAATTGAACTCAAGCAATAAATTTGAGTGGCTAAGGAAGGCTTGATTAAGCTCAAGAGGTCTCCAGCAAGCTTTGGAAGAGGTTTTAATGAGTCTCCCCAAGGAATTTCAAGCTCTCTCTCTTTTTCCATGGTGGGGGTGTTTAAATACTAGCTGCCAGGGTCAATTGAGGGGTGCATTTGGTTGCTTGTGTGGAGGGCAGAGAAGCTCCACTGAGCAGCTGGGCTGATTTCGCCTTTGGGTTTGAATTGGGTGAAAATCCCTTGTCTTGGCCATGGTTTTGGCCATTATCCAGCCACCAAGGTATCCAACCACCAAGGTGGCTGGCCGGCCAAGCATTGGTCACCTCTTGGCTCAGGGAAGTCAGGGATGGCTAATGATGATTATCTCTAATGGGTAAGTGATGATGTTGGAGATATTTCAAGCTTGGTCCAAAAATGGGTTAAAATCCCTTAATTTGTGGATCCTTTGGTCCATAGCTTGTCATGGTGATTTTAGGAGGGTTTAGCCTGGTCTTTAGGAAGGTTTTTGTGGCTGTGAAATCATTACTTTGGTGGCTTAGACATGGTTAAATCAATTTTTGGTGAAAGGGTCCAAGTGAGTGAAAATGACCAAAGCTTGGGTTTGGCTAGGTTAGCCATTTCAATTGACCCAATTGATTGATTAAAATTGTGTAGATGAATGTTATGAAGATTTTTGGTGAAGGGTTGAAGTGATTTTGAGTTCAATTGGTCAGTCAGTCAATTTGAATTTTGAACTTTAAACAATTTGGTCACGTTGGGCTAGGTCAAAATTGATTTTTGTAAATGGTCAATAGGGACCTCATGAAGAGTTTCCAACATGAATTGGATACCAATTTGGAGGATAAGGCAATCAATTGGGTCAAATTTGGGGACTTAGCCAATTTGGGGCTAAATTTGGGAATTTTGGATTTAGGCCAAAATCAAATGGATTTGAGGCTTCACCAATGTCAATTGATGGTTGACTCTAATGTATAGGAAAGTTATCAAGATTTTCAACATTTAATTTGGGCTAATTGACTAGGTTATGGCTTCAATTTGGTGAGATTAGGTCATTTGGTCAAAATTGGGGTTTTGACCTAAATCAAAATTAGGCTGAAATCATGGACCAATTGATCTTGAATTTTGTTTAGTTTGGTCATATAAAAATTGAATTTGAGTTTAGGATTGTAATTGGGATCAATTGAGATCAAATTGATTGACATTTGAGTTGGATTTGAGGAAATTTGGGGATTTTAGTTAAAGATGGTCAAATTGGCCAAATTGGGTCTTGTAGTAGTTGAGAAAAATGAAATTGAGAATATTTAGGATTTATTAGGATTTTATGAGAATTTTTGGAATTTTGGGTCCAAGAGGTGTATTTTGGTAATTTGGGGGTGTTTTAGGGGTAAAAGGCCAAGATGGGTATTTTGGTAGATTTTAGGTACCAACCATCACCAATAAGCCATGGACCAATGTAAATCCCATTTTGGGTCCTCTACGTAGTGGTCTTAGCTAAACCATAGCCCTAGGGCTAGTAGGTTTAGGGGACCATCTACATGAGTATCCCAAAAGATCAAGGGATCTAGGCTAGAAATTTGAGCTCAGGGTTGTGAGTGA
>NW_018220961.1:7256-10241 GCF_001263595.1 Phalaenopsis equestris
CTACTAAGTATTTAGAGGTTGAGAGCAACATGTGAAACTTCAAGCTGAGTAGAGAAGAGTTTGGAATTTCTAATGGTGGGGGTTCCATGTCTAGTTTTCTAAGAATTATCAATAGGAAAATCCTATGGCTAGACCTTAGGCTACTAAAGAGGAAAAACTAAACCTCAACCAAAAATGAGGTCAACAAATGGACCCCCAATAGGTGTGGTGTGCTGGGTGAGCACACCGCACGTATCGGCATTGACCGAAGAAATCAACATAAATGAATACAAACTCCTAAGTCAACAGACCTGGAAGTATGTGTAGAGTTGTGTGTGTGATTTGTTTCTGCCGGGAAATTAGCAAGTGATCGTCTAGTTGAACTAGCTGAAATCAAGGAGTAGAGACTCTCGCTGGGGATCAGGAGTGAATTTTGAGTTATGAAATTTCAGGTATTTATAAATGATTGGAGTCAGAATGTAAGTTTTGATTCCGAGGTGGGAATTGAAATTCAGGTATCAATTCAAAAAGAGAGAGAGAGTCGGAGTGTAAGGACCGACCTCAGATGTAATGAATCAGAAATGTAGGACTGATTCAGAAATGAGAATTGAAACGTAGGTCAATTCTCAAAAGAGAGTGTCAGAATATAAGGACCGACCTCAAATGTAATGAATCGTGTACAACTGATTCAGAAGTAAGAATTGAAATGTAGGTCAATTCATAAAAGAGAGTGTCGGAATGTAAGGACCGACCTCGAATGCAATGATTCAGAAATGTAGGACTGATTCGGAAGTGAGAATTGAAATGTAGGTCAATTCTCAAGAGAGAGTGTCGGAATGTAAGGACTGACATCGAATGTAATGAATCAGATATGTAGGATTGATTCAGAAGTGAAAATTCAAATTTGGGTCAATTCTTAAGAGAGAGTGTCAGAATGTAAGGTAATGAATCAGAAATGTAGGACTGACAATGTAGGACTGATTCGAAAGTGAGAATTAAAATGTAGGTCAATTCTGAGAGAGTGTCAGAATGTAAGGACGACCGATCTCGAATGTAATGACTCAGAAATGTAGGACAGGTGTAGGACAGATTCAGAAGTGAGAATTGAAATGTGGTTCAACTCTCAGGAGAAAGTGTCGGACTGTAAGAAACGACCTTGAATGTAATGAATTAGAAATGTAGGACTGATTTGAAAGTGGGAATTGAAATGTAGGTCAATTCTCAAGAGAGAGTGTCAGAACGTAAGGACCGACCTTGAATGTAATGAATCAGAAGTGCAGAACTGATTCAGAAGTGAGAATTGAAGTGTAGGTCAATTCTCAAGAGAGAGTGTCGGAAGATAAGGACAGACCTCAAATGTAATGAATCAGAAATGTATGACTGATTCAGAAATGAGAATTGAAATGTAGGTCAATTCTAAAATGAGAGTGTCGGAATGTAAGGATCGACCTCGAATGTAATGAATTAGAAGTGTAGGATTGATTCAAAAGTGAGAATTGAAACGTAGGTAAATTATCAAAACAGGGTGTCAGAATATAAGGACCGACCTTGAATGTATTGAATCAGCAGTGTAGGACTGATTCAGAAGTGAGAATTGAAATGCAGGTCAATTCTCCAAAGAGGATGTCAAAATGGAAGGACCGAACTCAAATGTAATGAATCAGCAGTGTAGGACTAATTCAGAAGTGAGAATTGAAATGTAGGTCAATTCTCAGAAGAGGGCTTCAGAGGAAGGACCGACCTCAAATGTAATGAATCAGAAGTGTAGGACTGATTCAGAAGTGAGAATTGAATTGTAGGTCAATTCTTAAAAGAGAGTTGGTAGCGTTGAATTTATAGAAATTTATCATGTGAGAAAGGTTGATCTTATTGAAGGAGATTTTTAAAGCTTTGTGAGTTTCTATGCAGAATGTGAAATTCTGCAAGGATGTGCAGAGAGTTAGTGTAGATAACGATGGTTGAAGACGGAAGAATCTACTCAACAGGTCTTTTTTATTTTCTTGTTGTTTTTATCATAATTTAATTTTTTAAAATGTGTTTTTAAAGTTTTAATTTTAACTGGTTCATTTAAAAAGAAATTTGTTTTGTTATTCACTCATTGATAATTATTTTTTTCATTTGTATTTTGTTTGTTGTTGAAGATTTGTTGTTTCGTTCTTTGTTCATTGGAATTCCGAACCTCGCATGGTTCGTTGCTTTCATCCATCGCACAAAAAGGCAATTGACAAAAAGGCACAATTTGAGAGAAATTTCCATTAATTGGCTTCAATAAAGATGCTACAGATCAAACATAGGCTAATGCCTAAAAAGGTACATCATGTAATCCATGCTGAAATACACTGAGACTGAATATATCAGATACATGTCATGTTGTTAAAAGAAAGTAAGTGAACCCTCTGTTCCTGGTATATTGAGCTCCTGATCAAGCAGACCTTCTAAGTCATGCTCCAGGATAAGAGTTCCTTTTGCATGTACTTAGAGGTACAACCTTCTCATAGCTCGTAAGGAAACAACTCCTCTAATTCTGGGTCCTGCTGGAATCCATATGGTATTTTACTGTCATCCATTCTGCAGAAGGTCGCAGACACCCTACGGTATCGTACTCTTGGGATGCAGTGCTTGGTAATGTCTGCACTGTTGCCCTTGAGAACAAGTACTAAATTAACTAGAAGAGGAATCTCCACGGCTCCTCTGAATTCACCAGGGCCGAAAACATCAATTTCTTTTCCAAATAGAATATTGCTTTTACTCATCAACGAGACCGTGCAGACAGACCTCACAAAATCATGATGGTCGATGTGTGGGGGAATGCAGTCACCTTCTTTAGAAATGTTGATGATGCAACTGTTAGGAATGCAAGTAGCCGGTAGGATATTCCACTTAACCATTCTCTTTATCATCCATTTTATCATTGGTGGTAACGGATCCACTTGGTCGTATCTGAGGAACGGATTTCCCTGTCTGTAGTTTGTAAAATTGTAGCAACAGCCGCAATGGATGGGGGTG
>NW_018220961.1:10291-11878 GCF_001263595.1 Phalaenopsis equestris
ATATGTTCTCTCCATGAGAAGGCCCGCTCAACCTCTATCTTTTAGATCAAAGATGTAGTCCAAAATGCTTCTTTCATCAGTTTCAAAGAAAACCCTGGTATATATCTCCAGGCCCTCCAATATGTTGATAAACTTTCCATGAACCTCTTCATAGAACTCAAATTCTCTTTTATTTACTATGCTTATCTTGCAGTATTCTACCATACCAGGGGTTGGCAGCTGCCGTGGGCGTTCCTTTCTCCAGGCCTCGGCGGGAACCCAAACTGATGTTGGTTGATCCGGGATATGAGATTCATCCTCAAGTGGGATGTATGATCCTGGGCTCCATGGTGCGCGCTGATCCGTCCCCAGTGGGACATACGGTTCATTTCCCATGAAGTCTGGAGTATGAGACTCGTTGGTGCTTGATTTCTTTTAATGTACTAAAATGTTGTAGATGCAGAACGTTGTAGTCCGGGAATTCTACTAATGCGCCCGTGACTGATGTCTCTACTGGTACCTCAATGTTGCATGTTGGGCAACCTCTACATAAGATATCCAGAACTGGGAGCATATCTGATTTTGTCACAAATCCTGACTCTTCATCTGTAGTGGGCAGGCTGGAAGAAGTTTCTCTCAGATCTGGGTCATAAATATGTCCTTCAGGAATCGAGGTAAGAAAACTGCTCACGTCTCTCTGGTGCTTGTGTTCCTATCGTAGAAAGGCTCTTTATTTCTTTCGGCTTGCATTTTTGCATTGCGTCCTGCGGAGCAGATTATTTGATAGTTGTTCACGGGCGGCTATCAGTCCCCTTGCTGGAGTAGCCACCATGGAGGGCAGACGGCTGGGCCCCTCCATCTTTCACATTTTTACCTTTGCGTGACACATCATCTTGAGTGGTCACCCTTAACAGTGAAGGCAGTCCTTCCTTTTCTTTATTGCTGACTACGTCCATTAGAGGACCCTCGTAGTCCACATCAACCTGGTTGAGATCCATGTTGAAATCTATGACACCTCTTTGTGGTGTCATCTCTTCATTCAGTGCGAGGTTCCAGCCTTCCTGGAAGGCAAAGATCAACCTATGTCCTGACATTTTTCTGCAGACGACAAGAAAAACGTGAGTGGGTCGAAGCTTGGCATGAACAAGAACAAAACAAAGTATTCATTAAAGTAAATTTTAGTTTATTTCATTGAAGATAATTATTTATTTTATGTGTGAGTTTTGTTTAATTTAGTAAAGTATTTAAATTCAAAAGTAGAAAAGAGAACGTGTGAAGTTAAAAAATTTTCTCAAAATTTTCATTATAATGAGCTTAATTACAAAATTTGGACCCGTTCATAGATATTTGGCCACATAGATAACCCTAAAACAATCAGAGTTTAAAAGTTTCAAAGCAAGCAGAGGCAAGTGCAGGTTGGCGACATCAGGTTGCGTAATAAGTTTTCAGGTATCGTCCATTTATCGGTAACATGGGTCTTTCACCCTGGAAGTCCACTAACTGGTAGGCTCCTCCTGTATAGACCTTCTCAATGACAAATGGTCCCTCCTAAGTTGGCTCGAATTTTCCACCTATTTTTCGGCAAGCAAGAATAGGTCTTTTGAGCAC
>NW_018220961.1:11902-13526 GCF_001263595.1 Phalaenopsis equestris
GCGGACCAATTTGTCATGGGCTTGTACCATCTTTACCTGGTAGAGCTCCAAATGTTGTTGTGCTTCCAATTGTTTTCCCTCGAGACTCTCCAGTTCTTTAAGTCCGAGTTTTGCACTTTCTTTTGTTGTGAGTTGGTTGGCAATGATGACTCTGAGGGATGGTGTCTAGATTTCTAGCTGTAGCACGGCCTCGAATCCGTACACGAGCATATAAGGTGTACATTGAGTGAGAGTCCTGAAGTCGTCCGGTAGGCCCACAAGGATTCTAATAGTTTGTTGTGCCAATCTCTTTTGTTTTCATCTTGTGTTTTCTTCAAAATCTGTACCAGTGTCTTGTGGAAAGCTTCAGGCAGACCATTTGCTCTGGGATAGTAAATTGTAGAGTATCTCCAATCTATCCCATGTCTTCTGATGAATTTATTGATCTTTGTGCTTCTGAAAGCTGTCCCATTGTCAGAGATTATTCTTCGCAGTACTCCCAAACGGAAGGCAATTTGTCTTTTGAAAAAATTGAAGGACGTGCTGTGTCATAACCTCACGTAACGGTACTGCCTATGCCCAGTTGAAGAAGTAGTCTGTAGCGGCAAGTATAAACATGTGTCCTTTAGAAGATGGAGGGTCTATCGGACCTATTATGTTCGTGCCCCAACACTCGAATGGCCACGAGGCAACAATTGGGTGCAGTACATTCGGAGGCTGGTGTAAGACCACCCCATGCACTTGGCATTGGTGACATTTTCTAGCTATATCTATGCAATCAGACATCATTGCTGGCCAATAATATCCGAGTCTTTCGATCTTCATTTTTATTTTTGGTCCTGACTGGTGAGCGCCACACAATCCGGCATGTACCTCTTTGACAATATTTTGTGCCTCGGCTCTGCTTCTTCCATTGACGGAGGTGGGGGTACCTCTTCTCGAGTCAGTATCTGTTTTCCTTTATCTGTTGGAGCTGTTCTTGGTGGTAACACTTTTTCGCTCCTTAAGTTGACTTCTGTGACCTCCTCTTCTTGAGAAAACATTGTTGAATCTTCCGGTGTCTTTTCCTCCTTGTCGGAAAGATCTAAGTTGATGGTAAACAGTGCACCATGACGCTTGAGAGTTGGTTCTTTGTTATCGGCGCTGTCGTAAGAGATATAACCGTTACTTTGATGGAATCATCCGGGGGACACGCCATTTCCTTAGCGAGTTTTGCTAGAGTGTCGGCATGGGCATTATCTCCCCGAGGAATCCGGTAGTAGAAAGTCACGTAAGGGATTTGTTCCAGGAGCTTCATTGTGTACTGATGGTACTTTACTAGTCTTGGTTTCAAAATTCTGTATTGTCCAGCGACTTGCTAGATGACAAGTTGCGAGCACCATTAATGACAATGTTTGTTATATACATTGAAATTGACAATTCCAATCCGTGATTATGGCTTCATATTCTGCTTCATTGTTAGTGCACGGCTCTATTTCCCACCAGAGCATAAGACATGGCTCTTCTTGTGAAGTGGTGCGCCTCAAACTTGTCCTCTGGCAGCTTTCCAGTATGCAAATATTCTATTAATGGCTTACGCCAATCTTTGTTGATGTCTGCAACTGTGTTTATTGTTTCTTCTTTTCCAAGCTTGTGTAGAGTTTCA
>NW_018220961.1:13695-18932 GCF_001263595.1 Phalaenopsis equestris
AGAATTCTGTATTGTCCGGCGACCTGCTGGATGACAAGTTGAGAGTCACCATAAATGACAATGTTTGTTATATACATTGAAATTGCCAATTCCAATCCGTGATTATGGCTTCATATTCTGCTTCATTGTTAGTGCACGGCTCTGTCAGGTGGTATGAGAACCTCATCATGCCCTTATCTGGAGTAATAAAGATAAAATCGATCCCTGCCTTGCCTGGTATAACTATGCCTGATCCTTTATCTTTCTTGGCTGAAGAAACGCCATCGAAGTACATTTCCCAGCGCTGCGCACTACAAAATTCTGTTTGTAGTATTTGTTCGGTGTTTGTAGTATTTGTTCGTTCGGTAACTCGTCGGTGAGAGAGGACCCAGCTGACAGCGGGTGTGTAGTGAGAAAGTCTGCTAGTATCTGGAGTATCTGTCCCTTGATGACACGGAGGGGAACAAAAGTTATATCAAATTGCAATAAGATCATTAACCATCTTGCTAAACGTCCGGAAAGTATTGGTCTGGTCATCAAATATTGCAATGGATTAACTTTCAAAATTAGAGTTATCCTATGAGAAAGCATTGTAATGTCTAAGCTTTTGGGCGGCGAAAATTAATGCCAGACAATGCTTCTCAATAGGTGGATACCTTATCTCCGTCGGTATTAGACGACGACTCAAGTAGTATAACACATTTTCTTTACCCTCCTCATAGATTTGGGCTAAGAGGGCTCCGAGAGAGTCATCCAAAGTCGCAGTATAAAGTATCAACGGTTTCCCTGGGATAGGGGCTGCCAAGACAGTAAATTTTGCGTCATTTTTAATTAATGCTGAGAAAGGTTGACACCTACCTGAGAGATTAGAAATAAAGCATCTTAGATATGCCAACTTTCCCTAGAAGGAACGTAGCTGCTTCAAGTTTTAGGGGGAGGGGGGGAGGCATTTCCAAAATAGATTTAATCTTATCCTGGTCGATCTCGATTTCTTGATGATCGTTAATGGTCAGACAACGAATCCTAGAAAATTCCCGGAGGTAACACCAAAGGTGCACTTTAATGGATTCATTTTAAGGTCATATCGTCGTAACCGTTCAAGCACGATCCTCATATCGTACAAATTGTCTGTTTTTTGTTTACTTTTGATGACCAAATCATCCACGTAGCATTCTACTTGATTATGGATGAGGTCTTAAAAAATCTTTGTCATCGCACGCGGATATGTTGCTCCAGCGTTCTTTAAGCCAAACGACATCACTGTGTAGCAGAAAATTCCAATCGGTGTTCTGAAAGATGTAAGTGCTGCATCCTCGGGAGCCATCTTAATTTGGTTATAACAATCTCGACGATCCGTCCATGAAGGGGAAAACTTCATGTGTCGAAGCGATGTCCACCATCATTTCTGGAATAGGTAGTGGAAACTCGTCATTTGGACATGCCTTGTTCAAATCTCTGAAGTCGACAAAAAGGCGGATCTATACATTTTTCTTTTTAACAAGTACAATATTGACTAACCACGTGAGGTATTGCCCTTCTTTTACAAAGTTTTCGTCTATCAATTTCTTTACCTCGGCGATGACTTGTTGTTCTATCTCGAGGCGCATTCTCCTTTGGGCTTCTTTTACTGGGGTTATATTCTTGTCCACCCCAAGTTTATGGACTGCAACCTCTGCTAACAACCCTAGCATTTCATCGTAGCTCCATGCGAACTAATCTTTAAATTTTGTTAATAGTTTGACCAATTCTGCAGATTCTTCGTCATCAAGTAGAGAACTTATAAATGTAGGTCGGGGTTTTTCTTCAGTCGCGAGGTTAATCTTTTTTAATTCATTGACAGTGGTAATAGCATCTTCATGGATACCAACTTCATGTACTGAAAATGGTTGTAGATCTCCCTTGATACAATTTTCCTGACCATCTTTGCGGTATTTAATGCACTGGTGTAGGGATGATGGAACCATATTGTGCTCATGAATCCATGGTCATCCCAATAGAGAATTAAAAGAGGTCTCGACATCGATGATATGAAATTTAACGGTTGTCACCATTCATAAGTAATGTAATTGATCCAAGGGCTCTTTCTCCCTTCTGGTTGAATCCTCTTAACATCATCTTATCGGTCGTAAGCTCTTGAGCTTCAATATCCAAATAAGCCAATTTCCGTAGGCTCATCAAGTTAAGAGATGCCCCAGGATCCACTAATACTCTAGATAACACAAATTTACCAATGTTGACTGAGATGTAGAGCGGGCGGTTGTGGTCAACGGTACCGAGCAACAAATCTTCGTCTGTGAAGGATACGCTTGGCTGTTCTCTCAAAAAGAAAACTTCATCTGAGGATGTGGTAGCCAACTGAGCTAAGCAAATTTCTGGATCAAGCAAAGCTGTAACCAGAGATTCTCTCATCTCCTTTGACAGGATCAGAGCATCGTAGATGCTTAGTTGGGCAGGCAACTTCCTAAGATGAGCTAGCAAGTTGTAGTCTATTTTTCTTAGGGTCCTCAGATTTTATCTTAATTATGTTGTTCTTCCACTGGTGGAGGTGAGGGTATCTCTTCTTGAGTTACTATTTGCTTTCCTTTATCTGTCGGAGCTATTCTTGCTGTTCTTGGTCTGTGACTTCATCTTTTTGAGATATCATTGTTTAATACTCCGGTGTTTTGTTCCTCCTCGTCGGAAAGATCTAAGTTGATGACAAGCGGTGTACCATGACGCTTGAGAGTTGGCTCTTCGTTATCGGTGCTGTTGTAAGTGATATCATTGACGTCTTCTTTGGATTTGACAATGAGCTCATCAGACTCGAGTACGATGTCGCATCTAGATTGGTCATAATCAGTTACGTTATTATAGGAAATAGTCGAAACGTAGCCAATAGTCAAAACGTAGCCAAAATCACAATGATTATATTCATAAGACCCCGGAGGGACAAAAAGATAATCATATAAAGTCTAGTAGAGGCAGCCCCTATCCTACCCCACGTGCTATCAATCTTGGCAGCAAAACCTCCTTGGTGATGACGGATCTCCTGGCGAAATCTTCATCTTGGGCTCAGTATGTTGCTGTCCCTGAATAGAGGCTTGTTTTGATGCAGACTGTATCTTGTTCAGTATCTTCTTGGACGATCTGCTCCAGACCTAATTCTATTCTTCTTTGGTGTCCGTAGAAGCTTGTTTTGATGAATCATGTATTTGGTTGAGGACCCTCTTGAGTTCATCCCAAGTTGTACTCCCTCCGTCTGTTCCGACATATGGATCAATTGGGGAGATTGACTCAACTGAAATCATGTTTATGGAACCTTGTTCAGGTTTTCTCAAATACTCCTCAAATACTCCTTAATACTCCTTTGGGATTGTTATATTCTCTTCCTTGAGGTTCTTTTAGAGCCAGTCTTTAAAGATGAAATGCTTGTTTATAGTATGCCCAAGAAACCGGTGGTATGGGATATAATTTGGTTCATTCTTCTTATCCACCTCTTTGGGTTTCTTTGGATCAGGTAGTTTCAATTCTGGTTTCTTCATCAAGCTTTTGAATATTTTAGGTACAGCTTTGTCTTTGAAGGAATAAACAACTTTCTGTCGCTCTAACAGGGATATTCTCATACCCGCTGTTCGAGGTGATCCCTCTTGAGACGGCCGTTGGTTTGGATTTACTGCTCTGTTTCTCAGAGTACTGTGACGAAGAATGGTGGTGCTCATCCGCATATATCTTTATCGGCTGCTTTCCATTGTCGACAATTGCGACTACCCCTGATTTCTTTTCGAACACTCTCACCACTTGAGCCTTCTCATGTGGCTCCATGTGCTTCATTACCTCTTGAAGACTGCTGGCTTTACTGAGTAGCTTCTCAAAGGATTTGATGGTGAGTCCCTTAAGCATGAAAGCTACTGACCCATGAATTCTTTTGAGAAAAATCTAGATCGCTTGATGTTCCTGTAGCTGAGGTTCACATTTCATGCTAAGGTTTCTCCACCTCAAAATATAGTCTCCCAAGGTTTCACTGGGCTTCTGCTTCTCCATCATGAGCTCTCCAATAGACACATCATGCTGCGATCCATCAAATATTTTCACAAAAAGTTGTTCCAACTCGAAAAATGTTTTAACTGACCTGTTGGGCAAGTCAGCAGCAAGGCGATTCCTAACAAGCTACTGACGAACTGCTGACAGAGTAGAGCTTCATTATTCCTCGTGTTGCCACAACTGGCTCAGAAATGTGTTATGTGCTATTTGGGATTTCTAGTCCCATCGAATATATTGAAGTTTGGGGCCACAAAGCCCTTGGGGAAAGGGACGACATCGAACTCCTATAGGTAAGGTCTACCCTTTAAAATTGATGCACCGCCCTTGGACTGGGCTAAGGCATCCCGTACTTGTTCAACCATTTGCTTGAACTTTTTTTTGGCATGGCACTCGATGGAGAATCTTTCTTTGGTTGTTCATCTTTGTCTGTCAAAGTAGCCTTCCTTCTTTCATCTGTGATGTGTATGATTTTCAGCTGATTAATCTTTGGAGAAGCCAACCTTGGTGCTTGTAATTGCCCCTGAATGGTGGCCATAGCGGTCATAGCTGTAGCCCTCTCTTCCATTTTTCTCTAGTAGACCGACTTGTTCATCACTTAATAGGATAACCCTACGCAGCTCATCTACGGCATTCTCCTCAGTATGAGGTTGAGCCTCGCGCGCAGATGTGGTAGCTCTGGTTTTGATTACGTGGACATCCATGAAATCTTCCTCCAAGTAATCACTGTAATCAAAATCTTCGTTATCACTATTGACGGGAACTCCGTGCTCTCAAACTAACTCAAAAATCTCGATCATGAGTTTCTCAACTTTTTCCTCAATTATCGATTCCTTGATTGCTTTAAGATCTGGAGGACCTTGGTGGATATCCTCTATTTGTTCCTTCCTCTCGCTAGCTATTGTCGCGACGATATCAGATATTTTAGATATTTTAGGCACTGGCTTTACTTCCTGTCTTGCAGGCTCACTGAACCGTATCGGTGCAGTAACCTTGGGTACCCATACCCTTTTCTTCTTTGACAATGATGTCTCGGGACGAGATGTCTTAGTAGAGACATTGGTATGTCGAGGGAAGGTATGCTCCCTGTGGTGTAGACTGGCTACAGTGTCAGGTAGTCGTCTTGTCTTTCTTTCCGTGATTGAAGGAATGACGGGTAAACTCCTCGGACCCAGTCTTGACTTAATCGGTTGGCGACCTGCGGGCCTTGTGGTGGGGCGATCGGGGGGGGGGTGATGAGT
>NW_018220961.1:18942-20837 GCF_001263595.1 Phalaenopsis equestris
TCGACTCGGTTGCCCAAACGGAACCGGACGGGAACACGGTTAGGTGACTTAACTGTCGACTTATGCGACTTTCTAATGGACTCAACATCCTCCAAAATTTATTTTTTCATACGTGGGGAAATTGCATGTCCCACTCGCTGAAGTAACTCAACTCACTAACAGAGCATTCTTCTTTAGTAGCAAGCCTTCTGAATACTGTGCTAACTCGGGTGATAGGAGTAAACTTCTTTCCCTCCTCACCATGTCCATGAAATGATGGTAATGCAGCAGCAATCTTTCGGATACTCTCATATCCATCAGTATCTGTCAAAGGATGGAATCTACTCCCTCATAGGAGTGGATAAATTTCTAGTAACACCTCTTCAATTTGATGAGGCTCCCCCTCAACGGGTGTGTTTTCAGGAATCTAGGCTTTCATGGCCCTCTGAATTCTTCTTTTTCGGTTCCTCCTTTGAGTTCAGTTCAGTGGTACAGTCCTCGAACTTGATCCAATCTCAAATACGGGTGGGGGAACAGTTAATCCTTCAATCGAATCTTTGACAATCATCACTTCCTTCCCCTTAGCAGCAGCGGGGATAGCCGGTTAGGGAAAACAGTCTTGATGACAGCAGCTTTAGCCTTCTTGCAGGAAGGGAAGTCCTGAAGGCAGTTCAAATTGAATTCTGCAGACGGCTCTTGTATTTCTGGGGCAGTGATCCTCATTACCACGAAACGGGCTTTCCTGAGGATAACCTCGAGGACATCAAATCCAGCTCCAAACTTGATGGTGGGAGCGACGTTACGGGAGCTGCGGTCCGTTGGCAGATTGCAGGAAAAGGTCAGCATTGGGTAGGCCATTGCAGCAGGCTTTAAAATAGAAAGTTTTAGGGTTAGCTATATGGCCAAAAAACTCAAAATCTTTAGTGCAAGCACTGAAAATGGAGGTTGATCTGTAGACTGGGTGTGTCTTAATTTACAGGTAATTTTAACATCTTTGTTTAAAAAAGTGTAAAATTTAATTAATATTTGAAAGTGCGCGCAGCACAACACGATTTGGTTTAATTTACGAAATAACGAATCAAATCTGGAAGGGAGATGTGAAAAATCTTAGGACCCAGTGCGGGAACCATTTAGTGGCAGAAAATGTTTAGGTGGAATTAGTCCACTGACAG
The DNA here is from genome assembly GCF_001263595.1 of Phalaenopsis equestris. Taxonomy (NCBI): domain Eukaryota; kingdom Viridiplantae; phylum Streptophyta; class Magnoliopsida; order Asparagales; family Orchidaceae; genus Phalaenopsis; species Phalaenopsis equestris. The sequence goes on from NW_018220961.1 coordinate 20,094, forward strand.
ACCTATCGGGGGTCCGACCCCACATAAAAAGGTCTTTAATGGCCTTCTAAACCCCTCTGTTCAAAGATGGTTGAACATCTAGTCCTGAAGTCCATGGAGTTAGCTGTACTTTCCCAAGATAGAAATGTGTAAAGTATGCCAACGAAAGAAGGGTAATCTGGTCCAAGAGGGACATGGACATATTACCGATGTGTGAAGATAATATTTCTTGATTTATATGGAGAGAAAAGCAACTCCCCGGCGGATTTGCCAGAAGCTGTCGGCGCTATTTCGGGGGTTGGAGGGTAGTTGCCCGTAAGAAGGTGTCGGTCACCGGAATCAAAATCCCGTCGCCCTCTTCGGAAGGACGTTGAAGTATGAAATCAACCTGACCCCATATTTTTCATAGTTTAAAATGAAAGAGCACTGTACCTTGAATCCTGCATCTATCCCAAAAGATAAACACAAGACTTGAGGATGAGGCTCGATCAAATAAACTAAAGAAAGTATGACGTGCATTTGGTCTGCGAAACCTTTGTATTTGCCAACAAGTTCCCCTATTTAATATAAAAGATTAAATAGGGTTTATATTAAGCTGGGATATAACATGCTTTCTATAAGGGCAAGCCCCTATAGTTAATTACATCTTAAATGACCAAAGTCACCTAAGAAGACTCTTGATAAAAATCAAGAAATATTATCTTCAAGGAATTTCAAAGGGTAGGACTTTTCAATGAGATCAGACGTAGAGGTGTGAAATGGGAT
>NW_018220961.1:21145-24726 GCF_001263595.1 Phalaenopsis equestris
ATGTGAGGATTTACGTTGCATAAGCAAGCAACCTCAAAATCCTATGGCTTTGTTGTTTAAGTCTAAGAAAGGAAGATTGGTTTAGCTGGGGAAGACATGTTTTGCTATTGAAGATGGTCGTGCTGCCCACCATGCTAGCTCCAAGTTCCTTACCGCGATAAGTTTAAGTTTTCTAGTATGTCAAGTTATAATGTCAAATAAGGTGGCCCTATCGTTGAAGTTGTTAAATTTTATGAGAGCATATTAAAGTTGATTAGAGCGACACCGGTTAAGATCCTACGGTTCCCTCGTTCAAGCACCACTATTTTTTATTGGATTTATTTAGTCCAAATGAACTTACTAAACCCAACTTAATGAGTTTCATAATTTCATTTAAACCGTGGGAAGCCTCGTTAGCAACCGTAAATTACCTCCTCCGAGGGATTCCCGATAATCCTATAAAGATGTCTTAATTTAGTTGAAGTTGTAGTTTTGTGTGATGTTTGTGATTAAATTTTGAGTTATTTTATATTTTGAATGTTGTAGCAGTGAATTTTATCTTGGTTGATTTTAATTTTGGTTTTAGTTATGGTTATGTGGCTATCCTGATGGTTTTAGTTTTCATGCGGGGTGACATCTTCGTTTAACATGCAAATTTACAGGTATAAAATTACAGTATGAAAGTACAAGAAGGACAACGCTGAAAACTGTAAAAGTGTACCTGACGAGTCTTCTCGTTCCACCACCTGAAACTTAAAATGCATGTTAAGGTAGTTTAAGAAGAGCAGGAAAAGTGAGTCCTGGTGGTTTTCCTAACCCTATGGCATATTTTGGTGAGTATTTAAAAGTTTAATTAAGGTTGGTTTCATTAAACGAAGAATATTAAGTTTAATAGGCCTCTAAGGTATCCAAAAAGTTAGGAGGGGTAAGCAGGTCCATGCCATGCCTCCCTCCCAACAGATGAAAAGCCTCGAGTCCATTTGAACTTATTATGTTGCTTAATGGTTCATCCTGTGAATACTTCTAATGCTCAGTGAACATTGATGTCTCAATTATCCCTAAGAAAGAGGTAATTGTCACTTGTGATTTAATTTGAAAATTATGTGGGTGAAGACCCTTAAAGAGGCAAACTAGTGTAATTTAAACACTTAGCAAAATTTTTAATCTTAATTGGGCTTAGTAGTGTTTCAAGGATGCTTGATTTAATCATGTTTATTTCTCTAATTTTTGTTTAATCAATTTTTGATTTAGCCTAAGTCACCACTAAGCCCTTAAGGCCTAGGTGAGTTTCTTAATTTGTTTTGAAAAGGGTTAAGCTTTAAGTGGTCATGATTCATGGTTTGAATTTTATTTGAAAATCAAGATAGGTGTATTAAAATGATTGATTATTGGCTTCTAAAGTCATACCCCTAAGTCCAGGATCATTTAATTTTAATAAACTTCCAAATTTTAATAATTTAGAAATTTATTAATCTTATTAAGAAAGTAAGATTGGTTTCTACCAATTAACTCCTTTGTGTTTCATACATCAAATGAATTGATTAAGATTAGAGGTTACTCATTTTCCCTCCTTAAATTAAGCCTAAATGTTATTTAAGGCAAAATTTCTAAAATTACAGATTTGCCCCTAAGGCTCTATCACTTCATAATTTGTCAAATTCAATTCAAATGACTTTGAAATTTTTATCCTAGCTCATTCATGTGTCAATTAAGACATCAGAGGAGAAAATGTGATTTTTCATAATCTAATTTATTTTATATAATTATTTTCATGCAAAAATATGACTTTTCAAAGAAAATTCCTAACTTGACCAAGGAATATTCTAATCCCTTGAAATGTTTACTGGAGGTAGACCTAGACTAGATAAGCCTTTGGATAAAATTTCATAACTTTTTTGAATTCTCTGTGATTTATTAGAATTATTTTAAGTTCTGGGCTATTTAATAAAAGTAAAATATTTTAAATGGTGAAAATTAAGTTTTCTATTTTTGAAAAATATCTCTAAAGTCAGAGAACTCAAAGCAGTAAATTTTATATTTTTTTAATTTTTATTTGATTTAATAGAATTATTTCAGTGTAAACTCATTTTTTAGTCTTTAAAAATTATTTTTAAGCTTTAAAATTCAATATCTTTACCTAGAAAATTAGGAAAAATATTCTAATTATTTCTAAGTAATTAAGAAGCAATTTAGAACATTTCCATGAGTTTAATTATTTTTGTGATTTTTATGGATTTTTTAATTATTTAAATATTTAAAATAGGCTAAAAAATAAGTTTTTATTCTAAATATCATTTTATTTTTAGAAAATACCGCTCATCACAGAGAACTCAAAAAACTAAGTTTCACAAGTTTTTGAGTTAAATTTTCATTTTTAAAAATCATTTAAATGTTAGGAGTGGTATTTATCTTTAAAAATTAATTTAAGTTATCAAATGAACTCAAAATATTTTGAACCTTTTATGATGAGTTCTCTGGATCATAAATCACAGTGGAGATCAAAAATCAAGTCATTTAAATTTTTATATTTTTCAAAATTAATTATCTTACTACAACATGCCAAAATTTCAAGCCAAGGTGATGTGTTAATATGCATGGAGAATCAAATAATTCCAAATAGTATTTAATTAATTAAAAATATTTTATGCATCAAATGAACTTTTCTACACAAAGTGTACTGAGGAAGATGGTATTTTTATTTTAATTTTGTGATTTTTCTACACAAAGTTATGCATTTTTGAAGTTTTGGGGACTAAATAAATAAGAAAAGGCCCATATTTTCCTCCTTATCCATGTCAACCTCGTACTGGTCGAATAGGCCACGTGTCGCTGCGTGATTGCGCCGCCAACCAGGTCATTCCCGCCCATGTCGGACCGTAGTATGTCCGACGCGATCAGGGCCACCCGATCAATACACGCTCGCTCTAACTCGATCTAACGATCACGAGTCATCATCCCAAATGAACTTGACCCGAAAACCGTCCATTTTAAAATGCTAACATCTCACTCGATTCTTAACAAAATTGAGTGAATTTTTTTTAAAATACTTGTATTGACTAGTAGAACACATACTTGTATTGACTAGTAGAACAAAATGCTTGTATTGACTAGTAGAACACATCCATATGGTTGATAAACCCTTAAATTAATTATATATTCATGAATAGTTAAAAGAGGCTCGGCTTAGGGTTAACTTTGAATACCTTTGTCCAAGAGGGGTAGCCTCGATTGGATGCTTGCAGAAACTTTGTGTGGGTGTCAGAAGCCTAGGGATGGAGCCTCTGGTCACGGTGAAATGCCTAGACCCAAATTTGACGAAAGCCGATTTGGGGGTTTCGTCGAAGTCCACCTTAGGTTGGCCGGATGATGGGGCTTTTGTGGGGGATCTTCTTTTGTTGATGTTGGGATGTTGTGGGTGCAATTAATTTGAATTTGGTGGAGGTTTGGAGGATGTCCTGTTTCGTCTTTGAAATTGAGCTCCAAAATTGAACTCAAGCAATGGATTTGAGTGGCTAAGGAAGGTTTGGATAAGCTCAAGAGGTCTCCAGGAAGCTCTTGAAGAAGTTTTATAGAGTCTCCCCAAAGAATTTCAAGCTCTCCCT
>NW_018220961.1:24762-25654 GCF_001263595.1 Phalaenopsis equestris
ATGGCTTAGGCTGGCTGCTAGGGCCAATTGAGGGGCGCATTTGGTTGCTTATGTGGAGGGCAGAGAAGCTCCAATGAGCAGCTGGGATGATTTGGCCTTTGTGTTTGAATTGGATGAAAATCCCTAGTCTTCGCCATGGTTTTGGCCATTTTCCAGCCACCAAGGTGGCTGGTCAGCCAGACATTTGTCACCTCTTGGCTCAGGGAAGTCAGGGATGGCTAATGATGATTATTTCCCTAGAATGATTATCTCCCAAGGGTAAGTAATGATATTGGAGATATTTCAATCTTGGTCCAAAAATGGGCTAAAATCCCTTAATTTGTGGATCCATTGGTCCATAGCTTTTCATGGTGATTATAGGAGGGTTTAGCCTTGTCTTTAAGAAGGTTTTTGTGGCTGTGAAATCATTACTTGGGTGGCTTAGACATGGTTAAGTCAATTTTTGGTGAAAGGGTCCAAGTGAGTGCAAATGACCAAAGCTTGGGTTTGGGCTAGGTTAGCTATTTCAATTGGCCCAATTGATTGATCAAAATTGAGTAGATTATTGTTATGAAGATTTTTGGTGAAGGGTTGAAGTGATTTTGAGTTCAATTGGTAGGTGAATTTGAGGGAATTTTGAACTTTAATCAATTTGGTCATGTTGGGCTAGGCTTGGGTTAGCCTCGGGCTAGGTCCAAATTGATTATTGTAAATGGTCAATAGGGACATCATGAAGAGTTTCCAGGATGAATTGGATACCAGTTTGGAGGTTATGGTAATCAATTGGGTGAAATTTCGGGACTTAGCCAATCTTTGTCCAAAAATGGGCTAAAATCCCTTAATTTGTGGATCCATTGGTCCATAGCTTGTCATGGGGATTATAGGAGGGTTTAGCCTTGGCTTTTAGAAGGTT
>NW_018220961.1:25664-28837 GCF_001263595.1 Phalaenopsis equestris
TGGGTGGCTTAGACATGGTTAAGTCAATTTTTGGTGAAAGGGTCCAAGTGAGTGCAAATGACCAAAGCTTGGGTTTGGGCTAGGTTAGCTATTTCAATTGGCCCAATTGATTGATCAAAATTGAGTAGATTATTGTTATGAAGATTTTTGGTGAAGGGTTGAAGTGATTTTGAGTTCAATTGGTAGGTGAATTTGAGGGAATTTTGAACTTTAATCAATTTGGTCATGTTGGGCTAGGCTTGGGTTAGCCTCGGGCTAGGTCCAAATTGATTATTGTAAATGGTCAATAGGGACATCATGAAGAGTTTCCAGGATGAATTGGATACCAGTTTGGAGGTTATGGTAATCAATTGGGTGAAACTTCGGGACTTAGCCAATTTGAGGCTAAATTTGGGAATTTTGGATTTAGTCCAAAATCCCATGAATTTGAGGCTTCACCAAGGTCAATTGATGTTAATTCTGATGTATAGGAATCTTATCAAGATTTTGCAACATTTATTTGGGGCCAATTGACTAGGCTATGGGTTCAATTTGGGGAGATTAGGGGTGAGATTAGGTCATATGGTCAAAAATGGGATTTTGAACCATATCAAAATTGAGCTCAAATCATGGACCAGTTGAGCTTGGATTTGGGTTATTTTAGTCATATAAGAAGTGAATTTGAGTTTATGATTGGAATTGGGGTCAATTGAGATCAAATTGATGGACATTTGAGTTGGAGTTGGGGAAATTTGGGTCTTTAAAGGGCAATTTGAAATTTGGGAGTTGGGGAAATTTGGGTCTTTAAAGGGCAATTTGGGGGATTTTGTTAAATACGATTAAATTGGCCAAATTGGGTCGTGTAGTAGTTGAGAAAAATAAAATTGGGAATATTTAGGATTTTTTGGGATTTTATAAGAATTTTTCGAATTTTTGGAATTTTTGGTCCAAGAGGGGTATTTTGGTAATTTGGGGGTGTTTTTGGGGTAAAAGGCAAAGATGTGGGGTAAAAGGCCAATATGGGGTATTTGGGTAGATTTGAGGTACCAAACATCACCAACAAGCCATGGACCAATGGAAATCCCATTTTGGGTCCTCTACATAGTGATCTTAGCTAAACCATAGCCATAAGGCTAGTAGGTTTAGGGGACCATCTACATGAGTATCCTAAAAAATCAAGGGATCTAGGCTAGAAACTTGAGTTCAGGGTTGTGAGTGATTATGGGTGCAGATAAGTGTACTGAGCGCCTTAGCTCTAGACCAACACCGAAGGTCAACCCTAAGGTCCAGCAATCCTAAGGGTGACTCATCTTGAGTTTCTTCCATAGTGACCCCACCTACTAAGTATTTAGAGGTTGAGAGCAGCATGTGGAACATCAAGCTGAGCAGAGAAGAGTTTAGAATTTCTAATGTTGAGGGTTCCATGCCTAGTTTTCTAAGAATAGCCAATAGAAAAATCCTATGGCTAGACCTTAGGCTACTAAAGAGGAAAAGCCAAACCTCAACCAAAAATGAGGTCAACAGCTCCCAAATCACATAAAGCTCTTCCATAAAATTTTTCACCGATAGCACATGGTATAGTGAAACTACCAGGATCTTTTAATTTTTTAGGAAGCTTTTTATGAATAATTTCACTACACTCTTCGCTAAGTGCAACAGTTTTGTTATTTGTGAACTTCCTTTCTTGTTCATAATATCTTTCATAAATTTTACATAATTGGGCATCTGCTCTAAAGCTTCTACGAAGGGAATGTTTTTTGTTAACTTCTTAAGAATCTCTAAAAAATTTGGAAAATTGTTTATTCTATTTGTGTTGCTTCAAGCTTGAGGAAATGGTGGTGGAGCTTTCTCCACAGTAATTTTCATTGGTGTAAATGGATACTCTAAATCTGGGTACTCATGATCCTTTTCGGTATCCACTTTCTCTTTTTTAGTTTCTATTTATTTTTGCACTCTTGTCTCCAATTCTTTTCCACTTTGTAATTGAATCACCTTGATTTTTTCTTTTCCTTGATCTTTAGGATATGGTTGCACAGTGCTTGGAAAAGTTCCTAATGTTCGGTTACTAAGCACAGTAGCGATATGCCCTAATTAGTTTTCAATATTCTTAATAGCAGTTCCTTGATGCTGTAATTGATTTTCTTGAATCTGTAATTGATTTCTTTGATTCTGTAATTGTTGACCCTTGTTTAATATCAGCTCTTCCATAGACAACTTCTTCTCCTTAATTTGAGTATTACTGTTAAATCCTGGAGGATAAGAAGGTCTATAGTTAACATTTCCTTGGTTGGATGAATTTCTTAATGGGTTCACTGAGTTGTTTGCCCATTGTTGATTTGTAGAAGAATTGTTATTCCAATTAAAATTTTGATGATTCTTTCAACCTGGTTTATAATAGTTCGAATAAGGGTTGTTGGGTCTATTAATAGCATTTAAAGTCTCATATGAAGGTTGAACATCCACAAATTTCCCAAATGAATTCTCTTCCATCGAAGGAGGTGTTGTAGAATAATTCATCCATAATGATCTAATTTCTTTGATACTGCAGCAATCTGCAAAGCAAACATAGATATAGCATCAGAATCATGGATACTAGCTACCCTTTTAGGATTTACCCGTTCAGAGGGCCATTGAAAATTATTGGTAGGCATCTCTTCTATTAATGAATAAGCCTCATCAAAAGGTTTTGACATTAACGAACCACCAGCCGCAGTATATATAATTGATCTAAGAGATCCTACTAATCTATTATAAAAAGTTTGAATTATTAATCAATCTGGTAACGAATAATGAGGGCATTTCCTAAGAAGATCTTTAAATCTCTCCCAAGCTTCATATATTGACTCTCCATCAATCTGACAGAATGATGTTATGGCATTTCTTAGTTTAGCAGTCTTTGATGAAGGGAAATATTTGGATAGAAAATTCTGTGACAGTTATTCCCAAGTTCTAATAGATCTTGGTACTAACGAGTTTAGCCACATCTTAGCGTTATCCCTTAGTGAAAAAGGAAAAAGTCTAAGTCTAACACATCATTTGAGACTCTGTCATATTTATAAGTAGCACATAGTTCTAAAAAACTAGTGAGGTGTAACTTAGGATCTTCATTTGGTGTACCTCCAAATTGATTGTTTTGTATCATTTGGATAATAGCAGGTTTAAGCTCAAATGAATTAGCAGCTACATCAGGATTT
>NW_018220961.1:30356-32714 GCF_001263595.1 Phalaenopsis equestris
ATGAGCTTTCCCAAGAGTTGCCTAAGCATCCCTTCAAAATTTGGCCTTATCCAAAGCTTGAGTAGGCGTAACCATCGATCTCGCCGTCGGCGGCCCCGAGGGCGCCGTTGGCTGGCTTCTGAAGATTTTGTCCTGTAGTCTCGGGAAAAACTCGCCATCAGTGGGGTCGAGGGTGCCGTCGGCGACCTAGTTCAAATCTCCACATTTTGGTCCTTCTCACTCCAAATTCGCTCCTTTTTATATCTTTTTGCTCCAATGACCCTAATTCATCATTCCTGCAACAAAACATCAAAAATACTTTTCTTTAAAGTGCAATATCATTAAAAATAGTATAAAATAGGTATGAAAATCTCAACATATTTTCCTTTGGTCAATTATCTGTGTATGGCTATTCTATTAAGAGATGAGCAAATCAGCCAAATAGAGAAAAGGATGAAAGAGATGGCCACTTCCATGGCTGCCATGGCTACAATTCATGGACAGTCTCAAGCACAACAGTTTGCTTCTCTAGAAGTAAATCAGTCAGAGATCATACATATCACCGATGAAAGGAGGGAAGTTGCCTCGGCTAACAGAGATGATCAACTAAAGAAGGACTGTTGAAAGCATCATACTAGAAAAAGAATTTAAATAGGTGGTCAAACAAGTTCGAGAGGCCTTAGCCCAATCTAAGGGTGGTGCATTGATTTTAAAGGGTAGACCCTACTCGCAGGAGTTCGATTCGGTACCCTACCCTAAGGGTTTAGTGCCACCAAACTTTAAGATATTTGATGGGACTAGAAATGTAAGACAACACATAACGCATTTATGAGCCAATTGTGGCAATACCAGACGTAGCGAACGCTTGCTTTTCCATTAGTTTGTCAGTAGCTTGTCAGGGATAGCGTTTGATTTGTATGCCGAGTTGCCAACAGATCAGTGAAGACATTCACCGAGTTAGAACAACTATTTGTAAAGAGATTTGCAGGAACGCAACATCACATTTCTATTGGAGATCTCATAGTGGAAAGGCAAAAGCCTAACGAGACTCTAGTAGAATATGTCTTGAGGTGGAGAAACATTAGCATGATGTGTGAACCTCAGCTATAAGAACATCATGCGATTGATCATGCGATCGAGATCCTACTAAAAAGCATCCATGAGCCAATAGCTTTCATGCTTAAGGGACCCACCATAAAGTCCTTTGAGAAGCTACTCAGCAAACCTAGCAATCTGCAAAAGGAAGTTAAACACATGGATTCTCAAGAGAAATAGAAAAAAAACTAGAATAGCTCAAATATTCGAGAAGAAATCTGGGACAGTGGGAATGGTTGATAAGGGAAAGCAACCAATAAAATACAGGTAGAGCATTCTTGTCAAGGTTCCCAGCCATCATCACAGCATGCTCAGCAAGGAACACAGCAATATGGTTAGTCTAGCCAGCAATCGCATCGAGGAGGATCTTATCAAACAAAAAATAAGAAGGGTTTAACCATTGGAGAATGAAAGAAAGTAGTATAATCCTTTAAAGATTAAGTTGTACCATAAATATTTAAAAGTTAAATTAAGAAGGCTGAGTTCAGATTTTCAGATCTAAGGAAACCTGAGGAAGTTGACAAGAAATATCAGCCCAATTATTACCCATACCATAAATTGCTTGGACATACTATAGAAGAGTGTTTTATTATTAAGGATTGGCTCGAGAGAAATCTTATAGAATGGAGTATAATGATCCGAAAAGAATATTTAAAAGAACCTAAAATAGGTTATAAAATTTTGATTTTGGTTGAGCTAATCACTCCAATAGATCCATATTTAGAAAAGGACGGGTGGAGTATCGTTTGGAGCAAGTCATCCATAAAGATACTGGATACAATTCAGTTTACATTAACTCAGGCAGCTGTTCCGAGTCTACAACCTGGTCATTCCCAGATAGAGATTTCTCCAGGGAAACTGCCGTATCCGGAAGAGAAGGAAAAGAATGAAGTTGCAAAGACTGATAATGTGGGTGGTAGGATAGGGGCTGCCATTATTAGATTTGTTTTCTCGGATTCAATAAAGAAAATCGTCAAACCCCTGACCATGTATAATTATCTTTTTGCCCATCTGGGGTATTATGAATATAATGATTATGATTTTGGAAACATTTTCGTTATTTATAGTAATAATGTAACTTAATTTGCTCAATCTAACTTTGATCTCGATTCCCAAACTAATTCTTAAATCGGATTTAAGTCTGATGAACCCGTTAACGAGAATTATGAAGATATCGACAACAACAGTTACGATGCCATTGGAAGTGAGGAACTAGTCCTTATGTGCCACAGTGCACCACTTGCTATCACACTTGCTATCAACTTGGATCAAGAAGAGACACCA
>NW_018220961.1:32766-43241 GCF_001263595.1 Phalaenopsis equestris
TAGTGATAAATATAAGGAGCGGGGTTACCCTCGAGGTCAGCTCTAGTGGATAAAAGAAAATAAATAGTCACTCAAGAAGAGCTACCTTCACCTCCACCAGTGGAAGAGCCACACATCCAAGTAAAGATTAGAGGATTATATAAAGTGGATTATACCATGCCAGCTCATCTTAGGAGGTTGCCGACCAAATTAAGCATCTATCACTCTCTAATCCTGTCAAACGAAAGGAGAGTCTCTAGTTACTGCCTTGCTTCACCCAGTGATTTGCTTAGCTCAGTTGGCCAACACATCCTTGGATGAAGTTTTCTCGTTAAAAGAATAGCCTAAGATAACTTTCAACGATAAAGACTTGCTACTTGATACGGCCGACCACAACCGGCCGCTTTAAATCTTCGTTAGCATTGGCGGATTCTTGTTGTCCAGAGTTTTGGTGGATCCTGGAGCATCGCTCAACTTAATGAGTCTACAGATGTTGGCCTATTTGTACATTGAGGCTCTAGAGCTTACAGCTGATAAAATGACGTTAAGGGGATTCAAACAAAAGGGAGAAAGAACCCTTGGATCAAATAAATTGCTTATGAAAGTTGTAAAATTAGTAACAACTACTAAATTTCATCTCATCGACTCCGAGACCTCTTTCAATGCTCTACTTGGTCAACCGTGTATTTATGAGCACAACATGGTTTCTTCTTCCCTACATAAGTGCATCAAATATTAGAAAGAAAGACAAGAACATTCCATCAAGGGAGATTTACAATCATTATTAGTTCCTGAAGTTGGCATTCATGAAGACGCTTCCTATTACGCACCTCCAAAGAAAACTGTCTTTTCTCGTGAGGTGGTGAAAAATAAAAGTGAAAATTTAGAAGTATCACAAGGGCAAAGCCATTCAGCCCTGCTTCAGCGATCTTCCACCACTCTTCTATAGCAAGTTGGTGGCGGTTCTTTTTGTTCGCGCACCCGAGGTCGAGGCCGGGGACGTGGACGAGGAAAAGCCAATACGATTACTAGGTGGACTAAGTTGGCCATCAACATTAATTACTATATGCACTAAGTTGGCCATCAACATTAGCATCCTTCTTTTTCATTAAGTATTTAATAGAAGAATGATCTGTATGTTTCAATTAAGTATGATATAAATTTATCAAAAGTATATACTATTGCTAAGAACTCTTTTTCAGTTGTTATATAATTAATTTGGGCTTCATTCAACATTATACTAGCATAGTAAATTATTTTGAAAATTTTATCATATCTTTGTCCTCAAACAACTTCAATAGCATAAAGAATAGCATCACACATTAATTCAAAAGGTTTTCTCCAATCTGGTGAAACTATAACTAGTGCAGTAACTAATTTTTCTTTTCATAACTCAAAAGCTTTTAGGAATTCTCCATCAAATTTATAAATTGCATCTTTCTCCATTAAATGACATAAAGGCTTAGCAATTTTTGAAAAGTTTTCAATATATCGCCTGTAAAAAACCATCATGTCCTAAAAAAACTCCTAATTTCCCTTATATTTGTTGGATAGATAAATGTTCTGGACAAGAATTAAATGAAGTTTCAAACACTGAAAAATCATCCATAAAGATTTCAATCCCTTTGTCACTTAAATCACAAAAAATTGCCATCATAGATCTTTGAAATGTAGCAGGAGCATTACATAAACCAAATGACATTCTTCTAAAAGCAAATGTATCATAAGGACCGGTCAATGTTGTTTTTTCTTGATCCTCGGAAGTTATTTGTATTTGGTAATAACCAGTATGTCCATCCAGAAAATAAAAATATTTATGCCCAGCTAGTCTATCCAGCATTTGATCTAGAAAGGGTAGTGGAAAATGATCTTTCCTTGTAGAAAAATTTAATTTTCTATAATAAATGCATATTCACCTCCTTGTGACTTGTCTAGTATGTATTAATTCATCATATTCATTTACAGTCACAGTTACTCCTCCTTTCTTAGGAACACAATGAATTCGACTAACCTATGCACTATTTGAAGTATGGTAGATAATTTCAGCATCTAAGCGCTTTAGAATTTCTTTCTTAACAACTTCTTTCATAATAGGATTCAATCTCCTTTGAGGATCAGCCCTGGGTTTGCAGTTATTTACCATATAAATTTTATGCTTACAAATTGTAGGACTGACTCCTTTAATATCACTTATTGTCCATCCAAACGCTTTCTTAAAAATTTTTCAAAATTTTCATCAATCTTTCTTCTTCTTCCATCGTTAACTTTGAGGAAATTAACAGGTAAAGTAGAGAAATCACCTAAAAAGGCATACTTCAAATGTTCAAGAAGTAATTTCAACTCAAGTTTAAGAGGTTTTTCTATTGATGGACAAAATGATTTATCATTTTCTATGTTATAGAAAATTTCAAAACTTTCTCAAACATAGTTTGAATCTTCCTTATAAAGATCTATACATTGATCTAATTCCTCTTCTTACTCGTGTTCAAAATCATTTACTTCAGATTTCTCTTCATAATTAGTTTTGAAATGGCATTCACTCAGATATGTTATAACATCAATTCTAAAACATTCATCATCTCTACCTTTTTCAAGATATTTCATTGATCTTGAAATATTGAAAGTAACTGTTTGATCACTGATGCACGTTGTTAATTCCCTCTTCTGCACGTCTATCATTGTTCTTCCTGTGGCTAGGAAAGGTCTCCCCAAAATGATAGGTGTCTCTTTATCTTCTTCCATATCCAACACAATGAAATCAACAGGGAAGATAAATTGATCCACTTTCACTAAAAAATCTTCTATAACTCCTTTAGGGTACATTATTGAATGATTGCTAACTGCATAGTTACAGTAGTAGGGGTTATTTCTCCTAATCCCAATCTCTTAAATATTGATAATGACATGAAGTTAATGCTTGCACCTAAATCACATAAAGTTTTCCCATAAAATATGTCTCCTATTGCACATTGAATAGTAAAGCTACCAGGATCTTTAAGCTGTTCAGGACGCTTTTTCTAAATTATAGTAGTGCACTCCTCACTAAGAGCGACAGTCTCCTTATCTTCAAACATCTTTTTCTTATTGAGAATATCCTTCATAAACTTTACATAGCTTAGAATTTGTTCTAAGGCTTCAGCAAATGAAATATTAATTGTAAGCTTTTTAAAATTTCCAAAAATTTGAAAATTGCTTATCCAACTTATGTTGATAAAGCCTCTGAGGAAATGGAGGTGCTGGTTTTTCCAAGTCAATTTTCAGTGGAAAAATAGGTCTTTCTGAACCTTTTGGAGCATCCTCTTTTTGTTCTTCAATTGCTTCTCTCTCAACTTCAATTTCTTTCTGAAGCCCGCCTTCCAACTCTCTTCTGCTTCTAAGTTGAATGGATTTTACTTGCTCTTTATTATGGTCATTTAGATTTGTGTCAGTATTACAAGGAAGTGATCCTTAGGTTCTATTACTTAATGAATTTGTGATATGTCCAAATTGATTCTCAATATTTCTAATTGTAGTTCCTTGACTTTGTAACTGATTTCAACACCACTTCTTCTATAGATAACTTCTTCTCCTTAAATTGCGAATTATTGTTGAAACTTGGAGGATATGTACATCTATTATTATTATTCCCTTGGTTGTTCCAATTTTGCAATGGGTTTACTTCTGTGTTCCCCCATTGTTGGTTACTACCACCTAAAGTATTATTCTAGTAAACATTAGGATGGTTCTTCTAATCTGGGTTATAATAATTTGAATATGGGTTATTTGGCTTGTTATTTATGGCATTCAAAGTTTCTAATGATGCTTGAGAATTTACCATTTGGCCTAATAAATTGTTTTTAATAGTGGAAATTGGTTGAGAAAATTTATTTCAAATTGGTCTAACTTCCTTAAAATTGCAGTAACTTGATTTGCTAACATAGTAAATGCATCAGATTCATGAATATTTGCTACATTTTTAAGATTTAAGCCCTCTTAAGGAATTTGAAAATTATTGGTAGTCATTTTATCAATTAAAACATAAGCATCATGAAATAGTTTCGACATCAATGAACCACCAGAAACGACATCGATAATAGATCTAAGAGACCCAAATAATCCATTATAAGAAGTTTGAATTATTAACCAATCTGGTATAGCATGGTGTGGACACTTTCTTAAGAGTTCTTTAAATTGTTCCCATGCTTCATAAATAGATTCCCCCTCAAACTAATTAAAAGATGTAATATCATTTCTAAGCTTCACACTTTTGTATGGTGAAAAATATTTAGCAAGGAATTTTTTTGCTAAATCACCCCACTTTCTGATAGATATAGGTGCTAATGAATGCAACCACATCTTAGCTTTATTCGTCAGTTAGGAAAGAAATAATCTAAGTCTTATGGCATCATCTAATACACCATCATGTTTAAATGTAGCACAAAATTCTAAAAAATTGGCAAGATGTAAATTTGGATCTTCAGTTGGTGATCACCCAAACTAATTATTTGATACCATTTGGATAATAAAAGATTTAAGCTCAAATGAATTAGCCACTATAGTTGCTTTTCTGATACTACAATGAAGGTCATCTACCGTAGGGTTGACATAATCTCTTAATGGTCTAAATTCTTGATGAATTTTCACATTTTGATTATTTTGATATGCCATTTCTATATTTTTTTAGATTTTTCAGAATTTTTAATTTTTTTGCTTTTTCAGCTTTTCTTAACAGTTCTTTCTAATTCAGAATCGTAGGGCACTAATTCTTCATAACTTGAACTATGCATACACTAACAAAAAAATAAAACACACAAAAATACTTTATAAATAAAATACTATAATAAGATATTCCTACAATAACTCTTAATGTTTAAATAAGAATTTCTAAAATAGAAATTTGCTTTTAATCAATCCCCGACAACGGATCCAAAAACTTGATCCCGACGTTTATATGCAACAGTATAACAATGTATTTGATTATATTTTTCACTTATCTTTCTTAACTTTACAACAGTACCAAAAACTTGATCTTGGAAAAAATAAGAATTTAACTTTTTAACTTATTATATATTGGGATACTATGCAAGTTTAATTATTGTTATCAAGTATTCAGGACTTTTTGATTAAGCCTCAAATATTGAACCCACAGGGATTGTTTACAGCATGCGATAATTAAATTTTAAAAAGACAAATACTTAAACTATATTTTTTATCATAGGAATGAAATTTAAACTCTTTTTGGTATTTTTAATGTTTGAAAATAAAATTAAAACTTATTAAAGATAACTTGAGATTATGTAAAAGAAAAGCACTGAATACGAAATATCTTTCTCTTTATCATGAATCAATAATAAGTATAGGAATTATATTGTGAAAGTATTACAATTGTGTTATGCTAAATAGGAGCAGTTATATTCTTTACTCTTACTAGAGATACTATAAAGAACATTAGATAATTTAAAATTTGAATAGTTCTGTAAAATAGCTTGGCTAGAGTTCCCTCGATTCCTTCCACCTGAGGGCTAACATCTCATATCAAAACCTAAAACAATAAACCAAGTTGGGGGCTTTAGCATGTAACTCTAAAGTCCTCTAATTCTTCACCCTTCAAATATTATTTCCTTATTTATTTGCACTCAATCATATGAACTACATTCTCATTCATACAATCTCGTGTGATTCTTTCCAACTGTTGACTGAGACAATACCACCCCAATTCTTACATGTTATAACAATAAATTTTAACATCTAGATGGGCCAGATTAAGAACTAAATGAAGTGCATGGAATTAAATTATCATAACTTCTTCCAACATTAAAGATTAATACTCTCCACAACTTCCTTCCAAGAATTTAATTACTTAACATTTTAAGGAGAAATATAAAGAAAACTACTCAGATTCCATGGAAAAAAATAAACCACACTTTAGTTTAAAAGTAGAAATCATTGTCAAACCAACAAGAAGTCTGAATTAAAATGAAAAGTATTTTAAAATAAAGATAAAAACTTATCTCAAATCCTTCACCAAACTGTTAAGGTTCCTTTAAATCTCTTCTCACTTACAACACACTTAACTCTAAAAAAAAACCTAAAAACAAAATGAAAAATAAATTTGTAGTGCCTAAAATTTTCTTCAAAACCTTCTCCACGAACATCTTTAAGAACTTTTCAGGACCCTTCTAAAAGTCTCAACTTCCTTCTTTTATAATTTTCCAAGAGGTGCCTTGGTATCTCTTCAAAATATGTCTTAATTAGATGTATTTACCAAGGGATGCCTCCTTTCACAAGGTGTTTAATTATATTTTCATCCTTGGTGGTTATAACCACCCATTTTAGCCAATAAGTGCCTAAAATGTCCCTTTTAAATTTGTCAAAATGAATTAACCCATCAAGTAATTATCATTGGCACTTAAGCTCAGGGACTCTGGTGCTTAGGAGCGACCTTCTTTGTATCACCGGTGCTTAAGCGCCGGTTCTGTCACTTAGGCACCAAAAAACATTTGCAATACTTTTGCATTTTTGCTTCAAATTTAATCATTTTTCACTCCGTTTAGCATTTTTCACCTTTTTACTTGTACATGAAAGAAAAACACATGAATATCTTCCATTAAAGCGCAATATCTCAAAAAAAAGGTATAAAAATGTGTCGTGTATCAGATAGTACACATCCCATTCTAAACAAGTCTTGGGTAATCGAGCACCTTTCTTTCTAAGCAAGCTTTTTAAATACAAAAGAAACATTTTCCTTACCATGAGGGACAGACAATGGGTAGAACGTAATCCCTCCTAAAAGGAGGAGAGTACTCAAGATCCCCCATTTCCTCGGGCGGATTAGTTTTTTTAATTTTTTATTTTATATTTTTTTCTTCAAAGCGAAGCTGACACTTGTTTCTCCATTGTGTGTGGGTCAGTGACAAAGGCTTTGAGCTAGACCCAATCTCAAATACGAACGGATGTGAAGCACATTCTTCGTTTTCAATAACAAACTTCCATTTGAGAAAAATTTTCTTAGAATCAATAATAGTGTGAATAATAACATGCTTGAGGGTCATATTAACGGAAGTAGCCTTATCAACTAGAGTGCTCTTTAGCAAAGGGACCTCTCATTCAGATTTTTGGTTAAATTTTACTGGTGACTCTACAACCAGTGTAGCAATTGTCATTATCACAGTGAGAAGAATGTTGCCAAGAACCACCTCAATTTCATTGAACCTGATCCTGAACTTAATTGATGATCCGTGATAACAAGTGCTCTTGTCTATTAACATGGTAAGTCCTCTGGTGAATGGAAAGACCTACCATGGGAAATCCATTATTGCAATTTGGAGAAATTCAAAAAGGTAGTCTGATCTGCCTTCAACACTTTATTCTTACACCTCATTGTATAAAGTGAGCATTTTGTTTTGTTGTGATATATTCATTGCAAAGGTTTCAATAGGATAATTAGGAGCCAATACCAAGACTAAGAAAAGATTGAGTTTAATTATTTTTAAAAGGTTTTGGAGTTGATTTTTTGTCATTTTGTTGAAAGTTTATTTTCTTGTCAAGGGCACTATCAATTAATTTTAAGATCAACAATTCTATGACCCATCCATTTTTTGAACAAATGGTTCAAGAATCAAAGGAAAGTTGTTCATGCTTAGACTAAGAATGAAATGACCAAAATATACTAATTGGAGAATGTTAATTAGGGCAGTGCGGGGAATAGGCACATTCATGATGGATGAAGATAAGTTTATCAGCCAAAGAATGAGAGAGAAGGAGTCCCAAGCGTAGGTGCAAGGAAAAATCTATCAACACCCTTTTTTACCCCACTTCTTTCTTTGTTATGTTCTTATTTTGTTGTTTGGGAGTTGTCAGCTTATCTATTGTCATATAATCCCTTCTCTGAGTAATCTATCTTCCAAGTTTTATGATCTGAAAAAGAGAGGAATCAAAAGGTAAGGATATATGATGGCAAAGAAAAATGAGAAAATATGCGTGGAGGACTTTTGTGAAGTGAACTTCGTGTGAATAACTCTGAAGCATACGTCCAAAATAAGATCAGATTGAAATACCTTGGAAGTGTGCAAGCTAAGAGAACCTTATGAGAGCAACACACAACCAAAAATTCAATTTTTTCTCTATCAATTTTTGGGTCTTCTTCATTTTAGAAGAGAAACCTCTTCTAGTTAATTACATCTTAAGTAACTGAAGTAACTTGTGAAAACTCACAGTCAACATTGTATTTTTGTCTTCAAGAGGTTGAGCTTGTCGTGCTCATGAATGGGTTTTAATATTTCACCCCAATATTTTATTTGACTTATATTACACGATATAGGATTATGTAGGAACCTAAAAGTGAAGATTTACGTTGCAAGTTGACAAACAACCTCTAAGTCCTAGGGTGGAGATCTAATAATCATGAGAGAGCCTGGTTGTTCCTTAGAGGATGTGCAAAGGAATGAAAATTGAACTGGGGAGAGGTAAAGGTTCCATTCTCCATTTCTAAAGTTTTTGACCATGGATGCACCAATGCTAAAGAAGATAGCAGGCGCAAGGTGTTTGGATATTTGGGGAGCTTTGGTGTGGTGTCTGAGCCAGAAGTTGTTTGGCTTAACCCAACAATGAAGTGATTTAGGTGGGTTAGACCTAGGTGCCTTGTGGTTGTCCAACATGGTTAAATGTGCATGCAATATCTTCTTGTGTTTGGATTACGCCAAATTAATTTATTTTATTCATTTTTATCATCCATTTGATATGGTGGGTCAATATAGTCAAGTAGTGTGAGCCTTTGTCACGATCGTTATGCTTTGAGCTAAGGCCTCTCATGATGGTTGGACCTCTAGGTGTAGGCTTGCCTAAAAGATTAGGTTTAATGCACCCTTATATGTAGTTGAATTAAATAATTAGGTTAATTATGAAGGTTTCGTCCCAATGCAACTATGATTTCCATGTGTTTTCAGTTGTAATCACCTTGAATCAAGTTAGGTTTTATCTCGATGAGCTAAATTGTTCCGTAACTGAGTCAAGTTTAATTGGATCCATATGACTTTTCATGACCATAATTGTTTTTAACTTTTAAAGGTTGAGTTGACCTGTTTGTGGTTCATGTCAATTTCTGGGTTAATTGGTGTTGTGAAGCTTTAGATGAGACTAAGGACTAATTTTGGTGAATCACTCCTCTCCATTTGAGTTTCAGTTTCATGGGATTTTCAGAACCTTCTAGGGTAATGTGGTAGGAGCCCCTCATCAGCCTATGCCTAGCTTCTTATTTGATGGGCTTTCCATGGTCAATGAGATTCCTAGACATATTCAAGGAGTTCTCATGGGAATTCCTAGGATTTTGAGTTCCATGGCTAACCTAGGGGAAATTTCACCTATAGGAAGTCAACTTGGGCTTCCACTAGGCTAGACCCTTAATCATCTCAAGCAAGGGTTGAGGATTTGAGCTTAACCTCAAGAAACCCTAAGTGATTATAATATTTACTAGAAGTCTTATATGGGAGAGTTTCATTTATAATCATCTAAAGAGGTCACTAGGAAACCCTAAGCCTAAATCCTAAGCTTCTATAGAGAGGGAAAGATGTCCTCACAAAAATGAGGCCAAAACAAACCTTAGCCCAAAAATGGCACCTATTTATTGGCATGGGTGGGGGGCATGGCTAGCGCAACCATTTGTCCAATGCACTTACCATTGATTGTTGAGGTGGAAAGTCAAATTTTCATGGCCAATTGTGTGATGCAAGGTGGAGGTCAATATTGGTGTGTTACTAAATCAGTCATGACATATGGATTTGGAAATTAGGTTGGCTTGCTAAGGAATATATGGAGTCGATTAAAGGTGGTTTACCTCACCCTTAAGTTATTACTTTGTTGAGAAATCTATTCGAGGTGGTTTAGGAATGAAATAACAATAAGTTACCATATGGGAGGAATTGTAGCTCTTGCAAGAGTGGAGCTTCGTTAAATGAAACTTCTAGAATGGTTTTAGATGCTTGGAAAAATTTCAAGTTTGACACCAATTGTGGCTTAGAGGGAAGCTAAGAAGTATAAGAAAACTTCAACAAATAGGAAGACTTTGAGGGAAGTCAAAATTGGAAGATTAAGCATAGAAATTTCATGGTATGTGGCTCTAAAATGGCTTCAAAGTTGGCTTGGATTTGGATTTGTTAGCAAGATAGTAGCTAAGAGGTTCCAAGGTAAAATTTTTAGTTAGTTTGAGTGCACAATGGTGGACAATAGGAAGACTCAAAAGCATTAGTGTTGATTCGGAAAGTTCCACTAAGGGAAGGGGTGTGAGTGTTGGTTGAAATTTTTGTCTTTTTATGTTTAATTTGAAATTTATTATGTTTTAAAGATTTAAAAAATATGTTAGTGTTTCTTAGTACTTTATGAGGGTTTTATGAGAACTTTAGATTTTTTCCTTTTTGAAAAATGAAATAATTTTGAATTAATGTGATGTTCACCTCACTTTTTTTTGGTGTTTAGTTTTTCCTCTTTAGTGGCCTAAGGTCTAGCCATAGGACTTTCCTGCT
>NW_018220961.1:43525-51456 GCF_001263595.1 Phalaenopsis equestris
GGGAGACTCATGTAGACTCATGTAGATGGTCCCTTAAACCTACTAGCCCTAGGCTAGAGTTTAGCTAAGACAAATACATAGAAGACCCAAATGGGATTTCATTGGTGACACCTCAATTCTACCAAAATATCCAACTTGGCCTTTTGCCCCAAATCTACCCAAATTACCTAAATGCCCTTAAAACTCCAAAATTGGTCCAAATCCCCAAAATTACCCAAAATAACCAAATTTGTCCAAAAATCATGAGAAACCATTTCAAACTACCAAAATTGCCCAAAAAATCCCAAAATTTCCAAAATTATCAAAATACCCCTCAGCCAAAATTAAGAAAAAGTACCCTTGGTGATCCAAATTGTTCCAAAATCTCAAACATCACTTCAAATGTCTCTAAAATTAATAAATTTGGACCCTTTAGTTGAACCTAATTTGACCATTTTAATAAAAACCCCCAAATTAACTTTAAAGGCCCAATCTCTCCAAATTCACCTCAAATGTCCATCAATTTGGCACCAGTCCTCCAAAATTTCAATTCTAAACTCAAATTAATCTTTCATATGATCAATTTAAACCAAATACAAGCTTAATTGACCTACACTTTGAGCTCAATTTTGATCTAATTGACCCACACTTTGAGCTCAATTTTACTTAATCCCACCAAATTGAACCCCATAGACTACTCAATTTGCTGTATGACTTAACCCCACCAAATTGAACCACATAGCCTACTCAATTTGCGTCAATTAAAATCCCAAACTCTTAATAAAAATTTTACACATCAAATTGGACCTTTAATTGGCCTTTTTAAATCCTCAATTTCACTCAATTTTAACCTGTCCAAAATCCCTAAATTTGCTCCAAATTGGCTGTCTCCAAATTCCACCAAATTGAATGCCCTAAACCAAAAATTGAGACCCAAAAAAATTGACACCCAATTTATGTTTAAAAAGCTTTATGACATTCTTATAGACCATTTTGAGCCATAAATTTTGACCTATCCCAATCTTAGCCCAGCCTAAACCTAAGTCTAATCTAACACCCCCAGGTTGACCAAAAACCCAAAATCCCTCAAATTGAACCTCCAAATCAACTCCAAATCACTCAAAATATTTTCTAAACTCCTCATGACAATCATCTACACAATATTTATCAATCAACTGAGCTCCATGTCATGGCTAGCCTAACCCACCCTAACTTCTAGTCATTTTGACCCAAGTTGAACCCATGCACCAAAATTGACTTAGCCATGCCTGAACAACAAATTTGATAACATCACAGCCACCAAGTATACCCTATAGACCAGGCTAAACCCACCTAAACTAGCCAAGATGAGCTATGGACCAATGGCCCCTTGTTTTAAGGGATTTCTGATTTAAGGGATTTCACCCCATACTTGGCGTAAACTTGAGATATCTTCTTCGTCATTGCATACCATTAGGGGTTAACCATCATTAAGCACCCTCTGGCCTCCTTGAGCTAAGAAGAGACCATACCCTGGCCAGCCACCTCCTCAGTTACCAGAAACAACCAGGTTAGAAGAGTCCTAAATGGCCAAAACCCAAAATTAAACTCCCTTGACTTGGCTCACTCTAATTGGATGCTTGAGCCTTATTTCCCTCCACCTCTGCAAGCTTTAGCACCCAACTCCCAGCCCTGAGCTCCACCAGATAGCCATGGCTTTAAATTGACCTCTCCACCTCTCCATGGCCAAAGAGGAGTGTGCTTGGAACCTTAGCAAAACTTTGCCAAAATCTCATCAGAGCCTCTCCAAACCATCCCAAGTCCAATCCCCTTGCTCTCACCAACTGATAGTCACCCCTTTGAGTCAATTTATTTACTAAAATTTTCCCTAAAACCAGAATAGATATCTCCACTCCACCACAGTGTACCAAACTTCAATTAATTGTGCACACACCATCCCAACAGTGAAAGAAGTTGATCCCCTGTTGACCTCATCCAAAAAAGCCCTCTCTGAAATAACCTCTAACATAACTCTAGACTAACACCTGAAATCGAGTTTGATCAAAAACATACCAAGAAAATTTTTCAGGGGCTTGAGACTTCATTTGGAGGTTTATTAGATCCAATCAAAGCTACCTCAGCCATCTGATTGAGGCCTCCCCTCTCAGACAAAGTTATTGAACCCTAACCCTAATCCGAGCTTATTATGATTCATTAAAGTATTTACTGTATTTCATACCGTATATACCGTATGGATAGTTTTTTCTTGAGTAGATGAAGGTTTATAAACAAACCGCATGTGATTTGGTTGAGTTTAAACCAAGATCTTAAGGTTTTTGTGTGAATGTCTTACGGGTTAGGTCACTTGGGGACGATGAATGGATTTCGTCCAATCGTGCATGTATCTAATGGACGGAGGAGATCAAGCCAGACCAACTCTTAGTGCGAAAAGGTGGGCCACATGGCTGCTGAGGTGGATGGCAGTGTCAAATATCGGAGCGTCGCGTTATTGTTCGGAGCCATCGTAGGATCTGGTTAGTGTCGCGTGGATAAGTAGAAATATGGGAATTTTTTAATTATTTTAAATGCCTAAACTTCAAAAATCCATTTCTTTCTCTAAAAAAATAATAAAAATAAAAGAAAAATACCCTCTTGCTCAGTGAATAGAGGAGAATAATGTTGACTAAAAATAAAATTTATTTTCTTATTCCCTAGGTTTTAATGAATTAAATACCTTATTGAGTATTTTAATTCATTATAATCAAACATTGCTCACCTTTCTTTGAGATTTTGAGGGTTTATTCTTCATGACAGAGACTATGTCTTCTATATTTTTCACGGTCAGAGGGCATCATTATGCTTGTAGCCCTAATTTTCATGCTAAGGTGACCATTTTGGCTTATTTTAATTATATCAATCAAATTATCATTTGGAAAATTATGGAAATAATTTTAGTAGGTTTCTCTAGTCAGAGAAGTCTAGGAAAAATATTATGATGTCTTGAATTATCTTGTAAATATCTATATTTATGTAATGTGAATATCTTGTGTTAATTTTGGTAAATTATATAATTATCAAAAATTGACAAAATCAATCCCACATTGTTCATAAAAATCATGTTTATCCACTGTAGAAATTTGAAATTTATTTGATTAAGTTCAAGTATTAAAGTTGATATTGTAAGGAACCTTTTTTTGTACAAAAATAATTAGAATAAATTAAATACACTCGGGAAAATTATGAAAAGTAGTTTTCTAAGTTCTTTGTGATCATAGACACTTCAGAAAAATAAAAATTGCTATTTAGAGAATACTTAATTTTTTAGCCTTATTTTGAATTTTAAAATAATTAAAACACTTAAAAAATCCCAAAAATATCAAAATATTTCAAAATGTGCATCATTGCTCTCTGATCACTTGGGACTCATTAAAATATTTTTTTCTAATTTTTCCTAAGTTAAAAATAAATTTTAAAGGCTTAAAAGTGGAATTTCCTTATTCTCCCATTAAAATAATTGTAATAATTTATTTCAAAAAATTATGAAATTTTGGCTAAGTATTTCTCTGACCTAAGGAAACCTTTAATAATTTTATCATAAGTAAAACTTTATCATTGGAAAATCAAATAAATTAATATCTAAAAATCCTATTTTCTGAATTTAAATAAATAATTAAATTAAATTAAATTTTATGATGTCCACATATTCTCTTATAATATTATAACTACCTCATGAATATGATAGTCTAAACCCTCAAAGTCATTTGAGTTGTATTTAATGAGTTATGAGGTGAAATGCCCCTAAAGGCAAAGTGGAGGCAAAATGGTAATTTTAAACTTTGGTGCATTAATCAAAATTTAGGATTAACCAAGGGAAAATGGGTAATTTTGATCTTATGAAGTGTGCTTGTATGACGAAAATACAATGGGATTGCAAGGTAGAAACTCACTCACCACCCTTGCACAACATCAACATACACATAATTCCCCTAATCTTCATGACTTGAAAGTCAACTAAGATGAAATGATTCTTAAGTGATGGGATTAAATCAAAAAGATGAAAATTTGATTTTTTTAAGCCCAAATTTGAGGATGATTTGACTATTTGATAAGAATACATACAACTTAAAATGAAAATTTTGATAATCACCATCTTGCCTATTATGATTATTAAAGGCTTAGTAGCGACATAGTCTCGATGTCTAAATTCAATTGATCAAATTTAGAGGATAACATGATTGGTGATTAACATCTTTAAAAAGTATAGGCCTGATCATAACTGCGGGCACCACAATCCTAGAATTACCTAAACTTGCCTTAGGGGCACCGACTTACATAACTTTTAAATGAAACATAAATTTATTAATCGAGTATCCTATCCTTGGGATAATTAAATTGTCAAGTTTCACTAAAAAATGAGTTAGTCAAACTTTAACCTCAGATGATTAATGGAATAATATGATAAGTTCAAAATGAACATGAAATATTTTAAGAGATCTTCAAATGGTCCAGGGTCATGCCTCGAGTATTTTTTAAATCTTTGGACATTATAAAGGGCAAATTGAACTTGCCATATTTTTGTTTTAAAATCATCCACTGGGATATTCTGAGATTAAATAAAGTCATAACTTGCGGTTTGGTAGCTAAACCTTCATCTACTCCTGCAATTTAAATTTCCTTGCAAAACTATATACTTATCTTGCAAACATTGATCTTTCAGGTGGTGGAATGAGAATAATCGACAAGTATGGTTTTAAATTAATGCATTTGCCTTTCTTTACTTCTTGTCTCAAGCTTGCATGTTAAACAACGATGTCACCCTGCATGAAAACCAAAACTGCTAAGATAGCCTCAAAACTAAAACCAAAACTAAAATCAACCAAGATAAAATTCACTGCCACAACACTCAAAATATAAGAGAACTCTAAATTTAATCACAAACACCATAGAACAACAATTGCAACTAAATTAAGATGTCTCTATCAAATAATCGAAAATCCCTCAGAGGAGGTAACCTACGGTTGCTAATGAGATTTCCCACGGTCTAAATGAAAGTATGGAACTCATTAAGTTGAGTTTAGTAAATTTATTTGGATTAAGTGAATCCGATAAAAAATAGTGGTACCAGAATGAGGGAACCGTATTATCCTAACCGGTGTCACTCTAATCAACTTCAATATGCCTCATAATATTTAAAGAACCAAAATCATAGGATCATTTGATTTGACATCATAACCCGACACATTAGAAAACTTAAACTCGTCATGATGAGGAGCTTAGGGCTAGCATTGTGGGCAGCACGACCATCTTCGTCAGCAAGAGGATCTACAACAGCATATCTTTCTTTAGAATTAAATAACCAAGCCATAGGATTTTGAGGTTTTTTGCTTAGTGCAATATAACTCCTCAACTTCTCCTTAGGCCTTTGTACAACCTTGCTATACAAGATAAGTCCTAACCCGTCTTAGGATTCCGAGGTTGTCGTTTGTCATTATTTGTGTGATTGTTTCACATAAGTGTAAGCCCTAAGTAATAAAATTGACTAGATGAAACATTTAAATAATTTATCCTCAAAACTGAAACAAAACAATAAGATAAACTGAAAAGTCACCGAGGTTCTCTTCTGGATCTATAGTTCTTCCTCCTTTGAATTTCAAAAATAAAATGTTTCATATTTGAGTCATTCCCCTTTTACACCACTTTTTCTGATCTCGTTGAAAAGTCTCATCTTTTTGACCACTTTGAAGATAATATTTCCTGATTTTTATCGAGAGTTTTTTTAGGTGGCTTCAGTTATCTAAAATGTAACTATAGGGGCTTGCCCTTATATGAAGCTTTTTCCGAACCCAGCTTAATATAAACCATATTTAATTTTTTGTATTAAATAGGGGAACTTATCGAAAAATAAAATTATTTTTACAGACCAAACGGATGTCATATATTTCTTAGTTTATTTGATCGAGCTTCACCCTCAAATCTTGTATTTATCTTTCGGGATAAAAATAGGGTTTGTGGTATAGTGCTCTTTTTCTTAAACTATGAAAAATGTAAGGTCAGTTTGATTTCATATTTTTCTAAGCAATAGAATGTCTTTCAGAAGCGGGCGACGGGATTTCGATTCTACGACCGACAGCTTCAAACGGGCAACTCCACAACCAAAATTAGTGCCGACAGTATGATGGGGAAGTTTTTAATTTTCTTAAGAGATGTTGGTTTATTATATTTTCTTACAAGACATTCCTTTTATATATTATGTTCCTTGTGAGATAGAAGAACATGTTCGTTTGATTAGATTACAATTATACTATTAGCACAAGCTCATTATACAATGTTGAATCAATCTTCTAGTGTTTGAGGCTTGTTAGAGATACTTGTACAACTCCAACCTGACTTAATAAACACACGAACACTCACACACACACAAACAAAAAAATCAATAAATATTTGAAGTAGTAAGAAGATAGGAAAACATTTAACTAAATATTTGTTCGGTTATCAATTAGATGAACTAAGTGAGAAATGAACAAAATAAAAAGTTTATGATATGATCATTTGTCCAGTAAAGTTTCAGAAAAAATTTTGTTAATCTATGCAAAATGTAAATCATTCGGGTGTCAGAGGAGTTTCTCGAGGAATGATGGTTCCAATAGATATGGCACATGTGTACCATTCAATATATGAATTTCATCACACATTTCTTTCCTCATAAAATTGGAGACATCAGCATCAACATCACCGTCGGTCTCTCTGGCGACCATTATCAGCTATGATTCAACTCTGGCTACTCACACCTCTTAAGTTTCTTATTATTTCTCCTAACAATTATTCAACTTTTCAATGTTGTTACAGATAATATATTCAAGTTGTTGACAGTTTAGATTCTATGAAACTAATTATTGAGGCATCACATTATATAATAAGTAATAAATATAAATAATATATGTTGTATTTTATTTAATCTAAATTATTGTGTTCAAAAGGATTGACTTGGTGATACTTAATAAATGCTGAAATTTTTCTAATTATAATATGCCATAATGATATATTAAAATTTATTTGCATTTCATGTCATTTGAAAAAAATTATTTAAATCTTTGAGGTCAAATATAAAACATATTAATGGCCTTGATTTGATCATATTGAGAGATTAACATAAATTAGTTTCAATTAGTGCTTCATTCAAATACATTTTAACCCAAATTTATTTTGTATTTGTTTGAATACAACTAATCTATGAGTTTTATATTTTATATTTCTTTGAATACTAAACATTAATTATTAGTTTCTTGTTAAGATGAAAATCCAAATGAGTGGTAGCAAATCAGAAAAGAAGTTCATGTGAGTTAAACCGAGTAAACCGCGCTGTTTAAATTCAAATTTTTCTCTTGTTAAAGTTTGCAGAACTCTTATAAAAATTAGTATTAAATTAAAATATGATTAATGCTAAACCATTATTTAGACATGACACATTCTTCTTAAAAGAAAGGCCAGAAAAGTGACACAAATTTGAGTTTGGATGGTTGCTAGATCGAGCTTATCTTTACCTCACTCCCTCTTTTCAGCATACATTATAAGATCCATAGTTGCGTATCCTTTATTTTGACATCACCTATAGTTATAAAAAATTTTCTTTCGGACTGATTTAAAAGAGGTACTTTATTGCCTCTTTTTACTTTT
The DNA here is from genome assembly GCF_001263595.1 of Phalaenopsis equestris. Lineage (NCBI taxonomy): Eukaryota > Viridiplantae > Streptophyta > Magnoliopsida > Asparagales > Orchidaceae > Phalaenopsis > Phalaenopsis equestris. Next base: position 51,158 of record NW_018220961.1, read on the forward strand.
TCCGTATTTTATTGCCTCTTACTTTACTCTTTCCTTATTGTATTTGGTTTATATGATCATAATGAACAACTTTGGTGAAGGATGGAAGTGGTTTTGAGTTCAATTGAAGGGTCAATTTGAGGGAATTTTGAACCTTAATCAATTTGGTTATGTTGGGCTAGGCTTGAGTCTAGCTTGGGTTAGCCTTGGGCTAAGTCCAAATTGATTATTGTAAATGGTCCATAGGGACCTCATGAAGAGTTTTCAACCTGAATTGGATGCCAATTTGGAGGTTAAGGCAATCAATTGGGTGAAATTTG
>NW_018220961.1:51470-55975 GCF_001263595.1 Phalaenopsis equestris
TGACTTAGCCAATTTTGGGCTAATTTGGGGCTAAATTTAGAAATTTTGGATTTAGGCCAAAATTAAATGGATATGAGGCTTTACCAAGGTCAATTTATGGTTGATTTTGATGTATAGGGATGTTATCAAGATTTTTCAACATTAATTGTGGCCAATTGACTAGGCTATGGGCTCAATTTGGTGAGATTAGGTCATATGGTCAAAATTGGGGCTTTAACCTAACCCCAAATTTGGTTCAAATAATGGACCAATTGAACTTAGATTTGGTTTAATTTGATCATATAAAAAGTGAATTTGAGTTTAGAATTGAAATTTAGGTCAATTGAGGTCAAATTGATGGACATTTTTCGATGTACATTTGAATTGAACTTGGGGAATTTGAACTTTAAAGGCAAATTTGGGGGTTTTGGTTAAAGATGGTCAAATTGGACAAATTTAGTCATGTGGTAGTTGAGAGAAATGAAATTAGGAATATTTGGGATTTATTGGGATTTTCTAGGAATTTTTGGAATTTTGGGTCCAAGATGGGTATTTTGGTAATTTGTGGGTGTTTTAGGGGTAAAAGGCGAAGGTGGGTATTTTGATAGAGTTGAGGTACCAATCATCACCAAAAAGCTATGGACCTCTCGGAACCCCATTTTGGGTCATCTACATAGTGGTCTTAGCCAAACTATAGCCCTAGATCTAGTAGTTTAGGGGACATCTACATGAGTATCCCAAAAAATCAAGGGATCTAGGCAAGAAATTTGAGTTTAGGGTTGTGAGTGAATGTGGGTGTATATGAGTGTAGTGAGTGTAGTGAGTGTAGTGAGTGCTTTAGCTCCAGACCAACACCCAGGGTTAACCTTAAGGTCCAACAGTCCTAAGGTTGACTCATCATGAGTTTCCCCCGTAGTGACCCTACCTACTGAGTGTTAAAGATTAGGGTCAACATGTGGAACTTCAAGTTGAGTAAAGAAGAGGGTAGAATTTCTAATGGTGAGGGTTCCATGTCTAGCTTTCTAAGAATAGTCAATATGAAAAATCTAATGGCTAGACCTTAGGCTACTAAAAGGGAAAAAACTAAACCTCAACAAAAAATGAGGTCAACAATGTTCTCTTTCACCCTTATTTTTTCAGTTTTTCATGCTAACATTGAAATCTAAATATCAAAACTCAAAACATAAACATAGATAGTGTTCATTAGAAAGGAAATGCAATCCAACTCAACAAAATAACTAAAGCAAATAGTACTAAAGAAAACATTTTGTGCAAAATTTAAGATCAAACATCTTCTTCCCAATCATCCTCCTAGATATTTCCCATAGATTGGTAGTTCACACAAGTTGTAGAAGGGCCTAAATGGAAATTCATCAGTTGAATTTTCCTCCTCAATCCAAGCATATTTCCTGAACATACGTAGCAAACCATCTCCAATACGCTCGGTATGTTCAAAATGCTCTTTTACTCTCCAATCTAGATGATCAAACATTTCAGTAATATTCCCAATCACATGTAAGAGAATTAAAAGATGGTCTTTAACCATCAAAATATGATTTTAATCTATGCCGGTTCACTTTAAATATTCTTCCAGTCTTGGCGTCTTTAATATTAACTGCCCCATAGGGATAGACTTTTATAAATCTGAATCGCGCTTTCCACCTAGACTTCAATTTTCCAGGAAATAATTTTAATCTTGTATTATACAATAAAACCTCCCATATAAGTTCAACTTCTCTTTTTATTATCTTCTGATCATGCCATTCTCGGATCTTTTCCTTATAAATCCTCGCATTATCGTAAGATTCATTCTAATTTCCTCAAGCTCATTCAATTGTAATAATCTTTTCTCACCATCATCTTTCAAATTGAAATTGAATTTTTTTTTATCGCCCAATAAGCTTTATCCTCCAATTCAAATGGGAAGTGACAAGTTTTCCCAAAAAATTATTCTATATGGGGACATTCTTGTAAGTGTTTTATAGGCTGTTTTGTATGCCCATAATGTAGTATCGAGTATAGTAGACCAATCCACTTTATTAGGATTTACACACTTTTCCAATATTCTCTTAATTTCATGATTAGATACTTCTGCTAAACCACTAGTCTCAAGATGATAAGCAGTTGCAATTTTATTCATTATATTATATATTTCCACCATTCTTGTAATTGTTTCATTCCTAAAATGACATCCTCCATCGGTAATGATTACTCTTGAAATTCCATATCTTGTAGAAATATTTTTAATAAAAAAAATTAAAACACTTCGATCATCACATTGAGGCATCTTATCGAAGTCAAGCGATTGGTTCAATCCATTTTGAAGCATAATCCACTGCAATCACTATGTATATATTTCTGAATGAAGGTATAAATGGTCCAATAAAATCCAATCCCTATGCATAAAAAATTTCAATTTCCAAATTAAAATTTAGAGGCATTTTATTTCTTTTTGAAATATTACCTATTCTCTGACACTGATAACATGTTTTAATATATATATTTATATCTCTAAATATAATAGGCCAATTAAATCTAGATTGTAAAGTCTTATGAATAGTTCAATCATTCCTAAAATGTCCTCTAAATTCAGAATCAAGACATTTTTAGATAATTTCCTGAATTTCTTTATAAGGCATACATCATCTCATTACTTAATCTTTGTATTATTTATATAAATAAGGATCATCTCAAAAAAACGATTATGCATCATAAATGAATTACTTTTTCTGTTATTTTGTGAGCCCATTGACAGCGACATTATACGACATTATATATGTTTAAAAATACAAGTATTTAATACTGCTGCTAGAAGATTTAAATCCTCAGCAACAACACAAAAAACTTAATAACAGCTATAGATTGATAAAGATGTATATATAAAATATTCAATAATAGTAAAGTCACACTTATGAACGAAAGTATACATATCGCACAAGTACTATAGGGCTCTAATGGAGTCCAAGATATCGATCTCATAGGGAGTAATATTAGAACTATATTTTAGAAAATCAATACTTAGTCACAACAATATAATTCAAATTGCTTATCTGTCACTAATAGGCAATTAAAATAAATATGTAATTTTAATAACTCTTAAATAACTAATTATAATAATAAAGTTTTTAATATGAAAATCAATATATAAGAAAACATCCTTCTCCTTGTCAAGAAATTATAGTGAATGGATAAAGTGAATCAGTTCAAATTATATTGTGCCAAATAGGAGCATACCTATTCTTTACTCTTTGGTCCATGCATAAAGAACATTGACTAATCCTATGTTTGTTTACTGAATCTACAGCTAGGCTGGAAGGATATCGACTCTCACATTGGAGATCCCATGTTCCCCTCGCCTGAGGGCTAACATCTACACTTCAGCACCCAAACGATAGGACCGAATTGGGGATTTTATTAGTCTTTCACTCTAAAATCTCCAATTCTACACCTGATAATTTTATTTCCCTATTTATTTGCACCCAGCTTCCAAGGGCTTTGACCTCCCTGAATCTTGGATGTAATCTTCACTTTAGTTATAAAACTCAACGTATTTTAATAAATCGACTGGCCAGATTGAAAGTAAATTAATATCAAAGTGAAAAGATCATCACAACTTTTTTAACATTTTCAAGGCACAACCAATTCAAATCACCATTTCATAAATCTCAAGAGAAGGAGAAAGACAGAGAAAACTACTCAGAACTCATGAGGAAGAAAAACAAAACTCGGAATTTATATATAAAAGCAAAGTCATACAAACTACAACACGTAAATAACACTTATCTCTAATTCTTCTCCAAGCAAACCTCCCCAAGCATCCCCAAGCAAATTCCTTGAAGTTCCTCTGAATCTCTCCCTTTCTTTACAACACACAGAATTCTTCTTCGAAACGGCAAGGAGGAAGAAATCTCTCACTTTCCCTCCACTCTTACATTCTCTCAAAGAACTCCTCACAACCTAACCCTAAAGTAAACTCTCTACACACTACTGAAGCTCTTGGATGCTATTCTAACCTTCCAACTCCTCAAACTCTCCCTCAATTTTTGGCCAAAATCTTCTTTTAAAGATGTGGAAGAGTTTTCCCAAGAGTTGCCTAAGCATCCCTACAAAAATCGTCCACATTCAACGCACCTTTGGAAATAACCGCCGATCTCACCGTCGGCAGCCTCAGGGCACCATCGGCAGACCTTCTAAATTATTTGTCTGGAGTCTCCGGAAAATCTCGTCATCGGTGTCGTTGGGCTCGCCGTCGGAGCCCTAGTTCAAATCTTCACATTTTGGTCATTTTTGCTCCAAAGTCGCTCCTTTTTGCATCTTTTTGCTTCAATTACCATAATTCATCATACCTGCAATAAAACACCAAAAGTGCCTTTCTTTAAAGTGCAATATCATCAAAAATAGTGTAAAATAGGTATGAAAATCTCATCATATTTTCCTTTGGTCAAAATCCCCAAACTTAACTATTACTTGTCCTCAAGTAATTTTAGTACTATATAAAAGTTATGATCTATTGTAGTAAAGTTTTA
>NW_018220961.1:56500-65981 GCF_001263595.1 Phalaenopsis equestris
TTACCTTATAAATATTTCATAGCTTTTACATCATTTTTCTTCTCAATTTTCTTCTCAAATGAATTTTCAGATTCTTAATACTTCAAAATATAGTTTCCTTTACTATAAATAATTAACTATAGTCTTATTCCCTTTTACTAAATAACTTATTCTACAAAATTATTTTTCATTACAAAAATATTCCTTTAAATCTACCATAATATTTAAATATCTACAAAATATAGTTACCTGAATTAAATTCACTACATAAAATCATATTAATAATTTTTGAAAATATTTAAATTGAGAACATCTAATAGTTAATCTTTTTCTTTCCTCCCCCAAACTTAAATTTTTCAATATAAAATGATACAGGCGGAAAGAAAAATTCTAAATATAAATCATATCTCAGTATTTTAGGCATTTTCATCATCCTGAAATTTTTGCAGTCCTTCTAGAAATTTCTACTTCACCTCGTCTGTAACATTAGGAGCTTTCTATACAAATAAATCATTAAAGAATTTACTGGTTAATGAAATTTTGAAATAAGTACAAAACTAAACATTATACAACCACAATATTTTGCTAACACATCCACAATACTAAACAAAATAATTACAATTAAAATTCAAAAATAAAACTCACATCACCTTACAATTTTAACAAATTTCAACTACCACACCAACAATTATAACAATAATTAAAATTATCCAATTACAACATAAGAATAAAAATGAAAGTACAGACACACAAACATCTATTTCTATTACAAAAATTAAAAAAATAAATAAAACAAAAATTAAAAAAATAAAAGTAAAAGTACATCAATTACTATCAAATGTCAAAATCCTAAACTATATCTTAGTCTCCTTGGTCAGTAGGTGGATTGGACTGATACTAAGTATATTGGGGGCATTCAGGAAAAGTAACATCAGGCTCGAGCCTGAGCTTTGTAGTAAGCTATCTCAAAGTCCGAATGCCTCTTTAGGTACCCACTATCATAATCATTTCTACGTTTTAAACTTTCAATCCTTTCATTTATTAGCTCTATACTCTTTCGTTGCAAGGTCAACTAATTCATTAAATTTGTCAGGATAAGGGAACTAGAAGGTGGAAGGTCATAACTAATAGAGGGGATATCTCTACTGGTAGAAGGTTCTTGACTCCTACTCCCAGTTCTCCATTTTTCATGGGATACATATGTCTTAGCTTTACTAATGGGTTTCATAGGGTAAACCCATTCCTCATCATCTCCAGCTTCCACTCCAGAAAGTTTGTAAAGTGCATAAATGAGGCCACGATGTCCAAGACCTCCACTTGTTTCAATCCTTATCGTGGTCAATATATTCTTAAAAATGATTCTTCCCACATTTATATTTCTATTATTCGGAATACAGAAATTCAGAATAGCTCTATTTCTTGTTACCTCACTATGGTGATAGGTCAGTAACAGAGTAGAGGAAATAAAATAGTGTCACGCTTTAGATGTGGCATTTAACATGGAAGCAGAAAAATTTACCCCTTTCTCATTGCTTTATCTTCCATGTTCCTTTCCCATCAATGATAAAGTTGATCACATTGTTCAGCGGGCCTTCCATTGTATTGAAGGTTTCATAATAGCAGTTATAGGAGTCTGGGACTTCATAAAAGCAGTTAATGCGAGCGGCACTAAATTCAACAGAAAATCCCCACACTTGAAAGATTCCGTCCTTAAAATAGAACACATAAGCATAAAACTCTTTTACAATATTAGCAGCAGCCTTATTGGAGGTGTAACAGAAGTTTTCCCACCTCTGCTCGGTAATACCTAGTTTAACTTCTCCTCTCGGACTCTCAAGAACTCGATCTTGTATACATTTCTTTCCTTCAAATACTGAAGTAAATCTCGATTGAGCCTTCGCATTGACAAAGCGAGACTCGTCAGACTCAAGTCGCCTCTTTTGTTATGGAGCCATTTCAATCTAATCAAAATGATAGAAAAGTTCCAAAATATACTTCAAATATGCAAATAATGGCTTCCAAGAGTGATTCTCAGTGTTCAAAACTAAATTCCATTAATTTCTTCCCAATATTTTCTTCACATTCTCAAAATTTTGGGAACTTCTCAATGTTAAGGAAATTCATGGTGAAAATAAAATATTTTTAGTTTGGAGTGAAGCTCTTACCAAGAGATGATCAAATCCGGTGTCTAAATGCTTTGAAATTGCTCCCAAATCTAATATTTCTCAAGCCCTAGGTCAAAAATTTCATTTTTTAGAGGAAGGGGATGATGAATAGTGGGATCAAAATCTTAATGGTGTTTTTTCGGGATCTCGCCGTCAGCGGGGTCTTTGGAGCCTTCAACGAGCTCTATTAAATTATAATCCTAAGTCTCAGGAAAAGTCCGTCATCAGCGGTGTCGAGGGCGCCATCGGCGAGCTCTATTGAATTGGTTTAGTTTCCGGATTTTTGCAATTTCGATCAATTTAAAGCCTCAACGGCATCCGTTCAATAATTATAGACATAATATTTAAGTGATTAAATGATGTACTAACACAAATAAACTTTTACAATGTAAAACATCACAATTATATATAAATTCAAAGGGTTACAAGCTCTATTGAATTGGTTTAGTTTCCGGATTTTTGCAATTTCGATCAATTTAAAGCCTCAACGGCATCCGTTCAATAATTATAGACATAATATTTAAGTGATTAAATGATGTACTAACACAAATAAACTTTTACAATGTAAAACATCACAATTATATATAAATTCAAAGGGTTACAATATACGTTACACAACACACCTAAGTTTGGTATTTTCTCAACCTTAATACATCAATTCAGCATCGTAATCCAAGCCACAACACTCAAAATGCTCAAAACAAACATCATATGCTCAGTCTCACCTATACAGAGATCTAAAAGAAAATTCTAAAGCAAAGCAAACACTAAGTTCAAACAAAATTACACACATAGACAGACAGGTAGCAAGGTAAATTTACTATTCTTCAGATTCAGTGCTAGATTCTCCTCTAAGATCACCCATTGATTAGACATGAATGAAGAATTTATAGAAGGGTTGGTATGGAAATTCTTTAGTAGAGTCCTCTTCTATCAATTTCATCTTTTTCATCAATCGTATCACACTTCATTCGATATGTCCAGAGTGATCAAAATATTCTTTCATCCTCCAGTCTATATGATTGAAGAAATCAGAGATACTGTTATTTGCATTCATAAGATTTTGTACCTCCTTCTCCAATTTCTTGATTCTATGCAGGATCACTAATGTTTTGTCTAGAATTAAAGGTTGAATAGGCAGTGAATTCTGAGACGATTGATCCACCATAATAGTCATATTGTTATCATCTTCATTGGCTGGGAATCTCTCAGTTGGGTCCAAGGGCTTCCAACGCAGAAGTACCTTTTCCAAATTTTCATAAGATACTTGGAACTGACTGCAAAGTAAGAAAATTGTGGAAGGATGTCCAATCCCACAACAATTTCTAACAACAATTTCTAACTTTCAAAACAATTTCTAACTTTCAAGTTTAAGATCTAAACTAGCAATATTTAATACTTTATAATAGATACGAAATTAAGTTAAGTTCTGAACTAACTAAATCACAGTACTAAACACAAAAAAATAGTTACTAACCTAAAATTTTAAAATTGAAATATTATCTAACACAATAATCACAACAACAGAACATAAAAATTCAAAACACAATACAAAACATAGCCTCAAAACAACACACAAATGCAAATGTAGTAGACTCAAACCACATAGTTCACATCATATTACAATCATAAAATGAATCTCTGAGCTTTAGTCTTCATCCTCAGAATCACCACTGTACAATTTTTTCGCAGACTCATAATCAGGATATCGAGGATATGGAGGAAATTGCACTCATGGTTCACCTCTAATCTGGCTTTCCAAAGATGAGTGGAAATTCTCTTCATAATCACTCTTCCTACTATTATAACTATTAGTATGATCTGCAAAATACTCTAAATTTTATAACTTATCAGTGGTAAAATTGATATTGCCCATCATCTTCTGCAATAACTCATCTTGAGTCTTTGTATCACCTCTAGATGTAAAAGCATGAGAAGTAGATGGTCGTGATGAAGTGACCAGAGATAGATGCAGCTGAGGTCTCTAATCCATAACTTTTGGAAAATCCTCCTCTCCAACCAAAAATTGAATGCTCATAATAAGTCTTCCATTCACCTTTGTAATGGGCTTTACAGGTAACAAAGCTTCCTCCCAACTATCAAACTTCACTCCAGCCTGCTCGCATAATGAAAATATTAAGAAAGCAAATCCCATACCTGCAGTACTGGCATGAGCAACTGAACTGATGATAGTGTGATAGATCAAAGCCCCTATGTTGATGGGATTTCCCTCCTGAATACAATAATTCAACATTGCTCTCTCTCTTATCACTTAACTGAGGTGATTGGTCGGACGCAGACAAGCAGAAATGAAATAGTGCTAGGTCTTTGAAGGTGAACATAACTTTGAAGTTGGAAAATTTACTCTCCTCTCATTGGTTATCTTCCAAAGTCCTCTCCCAATAGTCAAATATGAAATAATCTCATCTAACTCCACTTCAGTAAGACTATAATTCACATAAAAACATAAAGTCTCCAGTGGTAGATGGTAAAATAAGTTGATTACCTCTGGAGTAACTGGTACCAACTTCTCTCTAACCATAACTTGATCATTTAGCCTCTGGCAGATTTGCATAAAACTCCCTCACAACAGAAATCACTGCGACGATAGAGAAACAACAGAATTGTTCCCACATTGTTCCCACTGATTGTTCCCACTGTCGGCGGACTATCAGGTCTTCCACTTCTCCACCTAGACTCTTGAAACATTGCTCCTGAATCAAATTTCATGAATGTAGAGCGTCACTATATTGATCTTGAGCTTTTGAACTGAAAAATTTGCTCAATTCAAATGGGCTCTCTCATCTACTCCATTTCATACTTGGTGTCATTCTACAAATTTGATAAATTCCAAAAAAAACTTTAAAAATCAAGTTTAAATCACTAAACTAAACTTCTAAAAGCACTAACTAAACTTCCTAAGCAATTTCTATAGATTTTTCTTCACTTTTCATCATGAATAGTAAATTTTTGAATTCTTCCAAATGTGCTTAAAATATGTGGTGAAAGTGATGGTGAAAATCCAAAATTTTTTCATTGAAGTAAAGTTCTTACCTTAAGGAACTTGGATCTAGTAAAAATCACTGGATTCCACCAAGAAATCTTCAAATTCAACTTTCCCTAGCCCTCAGAATCGTGAAATTGAGTTGGGGATGACGATAGGAGGTGTGAAAATGGTATTTTTGGACTTAATATTCACTTTTAACCGTTCGCAAACCAGTTTTCGTGAATCGGTGCTTAAGCGCGGGTAAGTGACCCTTAGGCGCTGTTTCTCAGGTTAGCTCGCGTGTAAGCGCGAGATGTGGAGCTTAGGCGCTAGTGCACAATTTTTTAAATTTTTAATTATAAGTAAAATAAAATATTAGCCTAAGTAAACCACCCCTAAATGGTGTCATAGCACTTAATTGACTATTTTTGCTTCCTATAACTCCTCTTGCTCTCAAAATTCTCCATAATATTTAATTCAATCCGAGAGTAAAAATTACACAAATTTTCATAAAAATAAACTTATATTTATTCACAAACAAGTACAAACACATTTGACATTTAGTTCTCTCTCCAAATAGTCTTGGATGAGACAATTTTCCTAAGTACAAAACACTTAACACACATTCACAATTACACACGTAATTGACATAAACACTAAACACAAGACATGAACACTAACACACTTAAAAACATTACTCCAAACACACAATTCCTAACACTTAACTTAATGCCACTTTTCATTAGAAGGAACAAATTCTTGTCTTTCAGTAGTCTCTCTAGAATATATAGTTGATAAAACGGATGGTGGTGACGAGCTCTAATACTATCACCTTCGATCCACTTTTGCTTAAAGAACATCGTCTTATCCACTTCCTCTATATAACTGGTATGGCTGAATTGCATCTTAAGGTACCACCCAATATGTTCTAGATGAGCATGCAATTCAAGCACCTGAGTCTCTAATACAGATATAGTAGTCTCCATCTTGTTGATCTTCTCTGATATCCCTTCACACTAACAGCTAAGAAATCGTTATACATCTCCTGTGCACTTTGACTAATGAACTTATTCATTATGGCTTCTTCCTTCTTCAACAAATTCATCTCCCATGAAGACATTTTTTCTAAATCTCTCTCTTTCTTAGAAATTTAGGGCTAAAAATAATCTGGGGTGAAATTCCTTCACAAACCCCTTCTATTTATAGGCCTAATTCCCCACATAACTTCTAGGCATGACTAGAAACTGCCAAGACACGTTTATTCCAACTAAATTGCAATTACACCTTCTAGAAATTAAAATTTACACATGTGATTAAACTGTCGCGCTTAAGCGCCGGATCTAGCGCTTAAGCTCCAGTGAACGTTTTTGCGCCGGTCAACTTAACGTCCAAATTCTTATTATAACATGTCTTGGTCACTAAATAAAGTCTAAAAATCATTATTAGCATATAATAAACTAAAAAATACTACCCTAAATTTCAAAACAACAATCAAAGCAAAAATACACTGATAACTATGGGTTGCCTCTCACAAAGAGCTTGGTTTGTCGTTGTCAGCCCGACGTAACCAGTGCTCATTCTGGTTGACCCAACATCATTTCATCATTATATTTATGATGATCCCCTATATAATAAGGTTTCATTATATGTCCATTCACTTTAAAAATTTTCTCAGAAAAGAATGAAATTAAGCTTAGTGTTAGAATTTGTGTGTTAGAAGTTGTTGTTTTCAAGTTGTCTATTTATATTTAGGAAAATTTTCTCATCGAAGACTATTTGGAGTGAGAATTAAGTGCTTAAAGGTATTTGTACTTATTTGTGAAAATTTGTGCTATTTCTAGCCTTGAATTGAAATAGTGATTATGGAGAATTTTTATAGAAAAGGGAGTCATAAGAAGTTGAAAATAGTCATTTAAGTGCTATGAGACATTTATGGGTGGTTTACATAGACAAATAGTGCATTTTACTTTAATTTTAAAAGTTTGAAAATCATAATTGGCGCCTAAGCACCTCATCGCATTTTTACGCGCGAGCCAACCCTAGAGGCAAGCGCCGAAGCGCCATTTACCCTCGCTTAAGTGCCGCTTCACGAAAACCAATTTGCGAAGGGTCAAAAGTTAAATTTCAGCCCGAAAATCACCATTTTTAACGCCACCGACACCTTCAACCTTTTGAGTTTGCTATTTTCGAGGGTTAGGAAAAATCTAAAGTGAAATTTTCTTGATGGAATCATGTGAAGTTTGCTAGATCCAAGTTTCTTGAGGTAAGAGCTTTACTTTATGCAAAACTTTTGGATTTTCACTATGTATTTTGAGCACATTTGGAGAAATTCAAAAATTCACTATTCATGATGAAAAATGAGAAAAAATCTATGGAAATTACATGGGAAGTGTAGTTCATACTTTGGAAGTTTCCTTTGGTAATTTAGACATGATTTTTGAAGTTATATTTTGGAATTTATAAAATTTGTAGAATGACACCAAGAATGAAGAAGATTAAAGGAAAGATCCCTTTTTAAAGGAAAGATCTCTTTCAAATCAATTAAATTTGTTAGTTCGAAGGCTCAGGATCGGTATAGTGATGTGTTGCAATCACGAAAACTAGTTCATGAGCGGTATTTTGGGAATCCAGGTGGAGATGTAGAGGATTTGATCATTCGCCGACAGTGGGATTGATTCTGGTGTTTCTCTGCGATGTCAGTTATTTATATTATTAGGGAGTTCAATGTAAACCTCCTTGAGGCTGAAGACAATAGAGTCATGGTTCAAAGAAAGTTGGTACCTTTTTCACCGAAGGTAATCAACTTATTTTATCATCTGCCACATGATACGTTAAGTTTTAATGCAAATTATAGTTTGACTAAAGTGAAGTTAGACAATATTATTTCTTACATGAGTGTTGGAAGAGCACTTTAGAAGATCACTAATGAGAGGAGAGTCAACTTCCCAATTTCAAAGTTATGTGCACCTTTAAAGGCCAGAAACTATTTTATTTTTGCTCATCTACTACCAAAAAATCATCTCAGTGATGTGACCAGAAAGAGAGTGACGTTAAAATATTGTATCCAGGAAGCAAAGCTCATCAACATAGAAGCTTTGATTTATCAGACTATCATCAGTTCTGTCACTGTCGTTACTACTGCAGGTCTGGGATTTGCTTCCTTGGATTTGCATGTCTGGGATTTGCTTCCTTGATCTTTTCTTTGTGTGAGCAGGCTGGATTTAAATATGATAGCTGGGAGGAAGCGTTGTTACCTATAAAGCCCATCACTAAGGTGAATTTTAAGCCTTATTCTGAGCATTCTATTTTTGGCTGGAGAGGAGGATTTTCTAGGAGTTATGGAATGGAGATGTCTGCTGCTTCAACTTCTAGACCATCTACCTCATGTGCTTCTACATCTAGAGGTGAGTCTACTGAGACCCAAGATCAATTACTGCAGAGGATGATGAATCATATTAATTTTAACGCTGATAAAGTTCAGAATTTTGAGCGTTTTGTAGAGCATACTAATAGGTATAGTAAGATAAAGAGTGATTATGAAGAGAAATTCCACTCATCTCTAGAGAACCTAATTAGGGGTGACCCAAGAGTGCAATTTCCTCCATATCCTTGATATCCTGATTATTAGCCTGCAGAATAGCCTGCAGAAAAGTGGTCAGAAAAGTGGTATAGCGGTGATTCCGAAGATGAGAATTAGAATTGAGAGATTTTTATGTTTGTAATATGTGTTAGAATTTTTGCTTTGGACTTGAGATTTGTGATGTGTTGTTTATTTTCATGTTTTAGACTATGTGGTGTGGTACTGCTACATTTGCATCTTTATGATGATATGTGCTATGTATTGTGTTTTGGACTTTTGTATTTTATTGTTATTGTGATGATTGTGTTAGTTAGTAGTTTTTTTTTAAATTTTAGGGCAATAACTATTGTGAGTTTTATGATTTAGTTAGTTTATAACTTAATTTAATTCTATGTCTTTTGAAAAGATGAAAATCTTGCTAACTTAGGTCTTAAATATTAAATTTCAGAAACAGCTACACTGTGTTTTCTTTTATCATGTTTATGAGTTGGTTTTTATGTTGAGATTGTGAAGTCAAGTTAATGTGTTAGTTTGCTTTTATGTTTATACCCACGGTTTAGAAGTCTATTGAATCTCTACATGTAAGAGAATTTAGTTGAAATTTTCACTAATGAAGAAAAACTTCAAGTTAAATGTTTATAGTGTAGAAAATGATTAATAAAAGTAACTATCTCTAGTAAGAAACATTGTATTTTTGAAAATTTTAGAAATTTAGACTTTTATTTTTAATACTTAAATTTCTTTTATTAAAAATAATTTTCAAAGCTATTA
>NW_018220961.1:66349-74819 GCF_001263595.1 Phalaenopsis equestris
TTTTTTCTAAATTGGACTACTATATTTCTAAATCTAAATTTTAGTAACTCCTAAAAAAACTCATATACATATCATACTTATTTAGTTTTTTAAAGATTGAAGTGTCACTTGAGGACAAGTAACATTTTATGTTTGGGCGATTTTGATACACATATAATATATAGTGTGTTTAGATGTCTTTTTATACCTATTTTTGAGATATTGCGCTTTAATGATAGGTATTTTTATGTTTTTTCTTTCATGTACAGGTAAAAAGGAGAAAAATGCCTAAAGGAGTGAAAAAGTATCAAATTTGGAGCAAGTAGGTGAAAAATGTACAAAAGTGATTCGGTGCGTAAGCGCCAGATCCGACGCTTACGCAATGGTTAAACAAAGAAGGCCGCGCCTAAGTGCCAGAGGCCTCACGCTTAAGTGGCAGTGGTAGTTATTGGATGAGTAAATTAAATTTTTGTTAATTTTGAAGAGGTTTTTGAGGCACCTTCTGGCTTAATATGTGGTTACAACCACCATGGATGAAAATTATTGCTAAAGGATGCTTCTCTTGAGGAAATAAATCAAATCAAAACACATTTTGAAGAGAAACCAAGGCATCTTTTGAAGAACTATAAAAGTAGGTAGATTAAGACTTTGAAAGGGGTCGTGAAAGTATTGAGAAAGTTTTGAAAGTTCTAAAATTGGGGAGTTAGTTGGAGAGATTTTCAGGCACCACTTATTTATCTTTTTTTCTCTTAGTTTTATATTGAGAGTGTTGTAAAAGCGATGAGATTCAAAGGAACTTCAAGGGTTTGGTGGAGGAATTGCAATAAGTTTTTATCTTTTGTTTTAGACTAATTTTGGTTTTAATTGAGACTTGTTGTTGGTTTTTTTTTGTTGGTTTGACATTGATTTCTACTTTTAAACTCAAGTGTGGTTTTGTTTTCTTCGTGGATTCTGAGTAGTTTTCTTTATCTTTCTTCTTGAAATGATAAGTAATAAAGTGTTGGATGAATGTTTTGGAGAGTATTGATCTTTAATGTTGGAAGAAGTTGTGATGATTTAAATCTATGTACTTCATTTACTTCTTGATTTGGCAAATCCAGATGTTAAAACTTATTGCTTATTGTGAGAACATGTAAACATGTAAGAACCGGGCTCGTATTGTCTTAGTAAAAACCTGGAAAGAATCTCATGAGGTTGTATGAATGACAATGTAGTTCATATGTTTAGTATAAATAAATAGCAGTGGAAATAAATAAGGAAATATTCATTGAAGGGTGTAGAGTTAGGGGACTTTAATATGACAGGTTAAAGCACCCAACTTAGTTTATTGTTTTAGGTTCTGATACGAGATGTTAGCCCCTAGGTGGAGGGAATCGAGGGAACTCTAGAGTGAGAGCTAGTATCTTTTCTGCCTAGCCGATCTTCAGAAGTATTCAAACTTTAAATTAACCAATGTTCTTTATAGCATCTCTAGTAAGGGTAAAGAATAGTAAATAATATTATTGCTCCTATTTGACACAACACAATATGCATACTTCCACAACATGATTTTCATGATAAGAAGAGTTTCATGATAAGAAGAAAGATATTTTCATATTTAGTGCTTTTCTTCTATAAAAACTCAAGATATCTTTTTTAGTTTGCTCTATTTTTGTCAAATTATTAAAATTACCAAAAATATTTAAAATTTTTTAAGTGCAAAATCATCTTTAGTTTAAATAATATTCTTTTTAAAAATAGAAAGTTTTCCAAAAAAGTGCATATTGCTTATCTTCCCTATGGGTTCGATATTCAGGTCTTAATTAAAAAGTCCTATATTACTTGAAAACGATACATATACTAACGTAGTATCCCAATATATATAAATTAAAAGTTTAATTCTTATTTTTCTTCAAGATCAAGTTTTTGATTTTGTTGCGAAATAAGAAAATATAAGTAAAAAATATAATCAGAATTATTGTTATAATGTTGCATATAAACAATTTCGGGATCATAGAACATCTCTTTCTTTGAAACCCTAATTTCAGCCCTGGTTGCCTATTTTTGCTTAAAATAATTTTATAAATTAAAATATAATTAAAAATATCATGGGATTATTTTTTTTAGTTTTCCCCTCGTCGGAGGATTTTTGGAAAAATATAAGAAATATTTCAATAGTTTTGTTTATTTTTATATTTAATTATATGTCTAAAATTTATAATAATTTAATTAAACAAAATATTATTAAAAATTTAACAAAATTAATTCCACATTGTAAGGGATAATCAAATTAACTCAATGTAAAAATTTGGATCAATTTAGAGTATACTTATTACTAAAGTTGATTATCTAAATAAAATGACATTTTTATATTAAAATAATATATTAAATTAAATAAAATTAGGAAAAATATGAAAGTGGTTTTCTGAGTTTCTTGTGGTCAGTACCATTTAGGAAAATTAAAATCAATATTAAGGTAAATACTTATTTTTTAAGCTTATTTTTGAAATAAAAACATAAAAAAATAACAAATAATTAAAAAATTGGTCTAAAATATTCCTAATAGTTTTCTCATCACTTGGGACTCATTAGATTATTTTTCCTACTTTTTTAAGTAAAATATATTTTCATAAAAGCTAAAATCATATTTTCTCTTATTTTCGATTAAAATAATTATAATAAATAAACTAAAATCCACAAAAATGACAAGTTTGTTTCTCTGAGTTCCCTGAACTTAGAGAGAATTAATAAAAATATAAAAAGTAATTTATGAAATTAAAGTATAAATTCTTTTTTAATTAAGTGATAAAATTAATACAAAATAATAATAATTAAAATATATTTTAAAAAATCATAAAATTTTGTCCAAAAGATCCTCTGACTTAGGTGAACCTCCAAAAATTTTATCATCAACAAAAACTTTACTTTGGTTAACTAAATAAATTAATTTTGAAAATCCTATTTTTGAGTTAAAAATAATTATTTAAATAAATAAAATTTTGAAACATCACATTTTTCTCCTTTTATATTTTAATTGACCAATAGGAGGGGTACTCTAAAAATTTTTAAGTCATTTGAGTTATATTTGATAAGTTACAAAGTGAAGAGCTCTAGGGTTAAGATGGTAATTTTGGATTTTTAATGCCTTGGTTAATTTTAGGATTGATTAAAAAAGGCGAAACAGTAATTTTGATTACATCAAGATCTTTTGGATGATTCACATATAAGGGACTAAAATGGTAGAAACCAATTTCTGCAGTAAAGTTATAATTACAATTTTCATTAATTATTATAATTTGGAGGTTAATTAAATTTAATGATTCTAAGGTGGTGGGCTTATGCTAGGAAGATGATAAATCACTAATCTAAAACCCCCCTCATTGGTGATTTGATGATAAGACAACTTGAACTTTTCTAATGAGGATCGAGAAAGAAAACATAATTAGTTATAAACATTAGAAAACACTACAGGCCCAGCTTTACCTTTGGGCATGAGATCCTTAATAGCTTGAGTTTGTTTAAGGGCACTCATCCACATAACTCTTAACTGAAATATCAACTGACTATTTAAGTACCCTTATCATGAGATAATTAAAATATCTAGTTCACTTAGCATAGGGCGATTCATTTAGTTCATTTGAATAAAATCTATGTTTGGATGATCAATTGAACAATTTAGTAAGGTCAAGTGAACTCGACATGTTTCAGAGGGATTTAAAAGTTCTTAGGGATCGCTCCCCAAACACTTTTATGAGCTTTTGGATATTTTGAAGGACAATTGGACTTATTATTCATTGCTATGGAAAATCATCTATTAAGACTTTTAGGGACTCATCAAGTCATGACTTGTGGTTTGATAGATACACCTTCAACTGCTGTTCTTGTTTTCTCTTCCTGCAAAATCATTTATATTGCAAAATCTAATCTTTCATCTGAAGTAGCAAGAAGATGATATGTACGCCTTTATAGTTTTATTTACTTAGTGTTATTTTATTTACTACAAAATATTCTTTCTTTAAAATACTATACATGCTTGGTTGTTTGGTTGTGGATGTTACCTCACCTGCAAAACAAAACCTTTATTTAAAAATCAATCATTAACTTTCTAAATTAAATTAAACCCTTTCAGAGGTAACCATAAAGCCTTTGAAATACAAATAAACATAAAATGCTCTTCTGAATTTATGGAAGTCCTTTGGACTAGGTAACTCACGGTTGCTAACGAGATCTCTCCGGTAACTCATTTAAACTAAGTTCATTTAAACTAAGTAAATTCAAAGGAAATTCGTGGTACTAGAATGAGGGGACCGTGGGATCCTAAGTGGTGTCATTATAATCAACTTCAACCCCTCTTAATGGTTAAACTGAACTTTTCATTTAAATCATTGAACCTGTAGACTTTATGACTACTACTTCACCGAGGATCTTGGAGCTAACTTTTGTGGGCAGCAATCTACAATAGCACGAGGATATAAAGTAGCACATCTTTTCCCTCAAATTAAAAAGCAAGCCATAGGATTTCTGAGTTATTTTCTTAGGCAACATAAATCCGCACTTTAGCTTTAGGCCTCTGCACAATCATGTTGCGCAATCTAAGCCTTATTTCATTTTAGGATTCCAAGGGCACTTTAGCTTTAGGCCTCTGCACAATCATGTTGTGCAATCTAAGCCTTATTTCATTTTAGGATTCCAAGGCTGTTGATCCTCACGACATAAATCCTCCTATCTTCCAAGCTATTTGTATGATTGTGTCATGTAAATGTAGGCCTAAAAAATTTAATTGTTAGGATGAAACATTAAAAAATATCTCTCTTAAATTGAAGTCGAATCATATGATAGCTTGGGAATTCATTGAGATTCTCCTCAGGATCTGTGCCAACATAGAGTATTCTCCCTTTAGATTCCATAACAATGTTCCAAATTTGATCCTTTCCTATTTGACACTCCTTGGTCTGATCTTTGAAAAGTCCTACTCTTTGAAATTCTTGAAGACAATATTTTCTAATCTAAATTGAGAGTTTTTTTTTGGTGACTTCGGTTCTAAGATGTAATAAACTACAGGGGTTGCCCAGCCCGACATATCATTTGCTTAGTTGGGTTGACTTAACATTAAAACTTATTTAAACTGAGATCGTTAAACCAAGCGCTTTGTGGGAGGCAACCCATATTGTTATGTATTACTATTTTGTTTGATAAAGTATCTTATATATTCATAGTTAATAATCCTACACAATTGCATTTGTTATAAATTAAGTCAAATATTGGTATTGGAGGATAATTTGGAATCAAATTGAACAAAATACAAATGAAAGTCATAATTTTGGCCATTGGCGCCAACGACGCCCTAGATAATGGACATCAGTGCCGGCAACGCCAATAGGGAGTACCGATGACATCGAGTACGGCTGGATAGTTTTAGAAAACTTTTTACAGATTTTGGCCCGATTTCACTTCATAATAACCGATGGGAAGAGTTTAAAAAGGCATAGAAACATTCTTGGACGCCTAGAGACTTCCTATTTTTGGATTCCATGGCTTCCAATTCCTGGAACACTTTGAGCTGTGGAGTTTTCAACAAAAGAAAGTTTATTGGTTTTGATGCACAGTGATTATAAGATAAAGTTATTACAAAGAGGAGATTGATCAAGGAAAGAGGATTTGTTAATCATGGAGTGATCAATCCAACTGGTTCGATTGATAAGATCATTCTGCAAAGGCGTTGGGAAGTTGTGCGTCACACTACATCTGCGGTTGTCATACTTGTGGTCAAGGATTTTTATGCAAACTTACATTAAATTACTCAAGGTTTTGTCTTCATACGTGGTAAGGCTGTACCATTTACTTCTGCAAGGATTAATGAATTGTATATGATAGACAATGTTGAAATCTGTCATTATACAAATTTCATTCCATTATACAAATTTCATTCTTACACAAAATTTGAAGTAAGACGTGTATAATCTTCTGACGATAACTAATCAAAGTGAGATGTGAGAGGTACTAGATGAAGGATATGTTAGTTTCTCCACTTCATTACTTAATCCAATCGCGAAGTAATGATATTTCTTTATTGCTGAAAAGTTACTCCCTACTATGAAAATTAGTAGAGTCACCAAAGAATGTGCCATTTTAAATTACTGCATTCAAATGGAAAAACCCATTGATATAGGGTCTATTATATTTAAATCTATTATGGGTATTGATAAATTTAAAATATATTTTATTTTTAGACACATTTTTATAATTATTTTTGAGATATTGTGCTTTAATGGAAGGTATTTTTATGTTTTTCTTACAGATTCAATAAAAAATGAAAAAAAATGCTTAAAGGAGTGAAAAAGGATCAAATTTGGACCAAATAGGTGAAAAATTGTGAAAAAGAGTTTCGGCGCCTAAGCGCTAGATTCGGCCCATAAGCACCGGTTAAACAGAGAAGGCCGCACCTGAGCATCGAGATCCTGTGCTTCAGTACTAGTGGCAATTACTAGACGAGTAAAATTTATTTCCATGAATTTCAAAGAGGTTTTTGAGGCATCCATTGGCTTAATATGCGGTTGTAACCACCATGGACAAAAATTATCATGGAAGGGTGCATCTCTTGGGCAAATACATCAAATCAAGACACTTGAAGAGATCCCAAGGCACCTCTTGGAAAACTATAAAAGAAAGAAGAGAGGACTTAAAAAAGAGTCCTGAAAATATTAATCAGTTTTGAAACTTCTTTTCTGGGGAGTTAGTTCGAAGAGATTTTCAGAAACAACTTTTTATTTACTTTATCCTTTTTGCTATTTTGTTTTGAGTGATTGTAAAAGAGAAGAGATTTAAAGGAACTTCAAGATTTTGGTGGAGGACTTTAGATATGTTTTTATCTTTTTGTTTTAGACTACTTTTGGTTTTAATTGAGACTTGTTGTTAGTTTGACAACAATTTCTTCTTTTAAACTAAAGTGTGGTTTTGTTTTCTCCATAGATTCTGAGTAGTTTTCTTTATCTTTCTTTCTAAAATGATAAGTAATTAAGTTTTGGATGGAAGTTAGGGAGAGTATTGATCTTTAACATTGGAAAAAGTTGTGATGATTTAAATTCATGCACTTCATTTACTTCTTGATTTGGCCAATCTAGATATTAAAATTTGTTGAGAGAATATGTAAGAATTGGGCCGGTTTTATCTTAGCCAACTTTTGGAAAGAATTACATAAGGTTGTATGAATGAGATTGTAGTTCATATGATTGAGTGTAAATAAATAAAGAAATATTCATTGATGAGTATAGAGTTAGAGGACTTAGGGTGACAGACTAAAATCCCCAATTTGATTCAGACGTTTGGAAACTAAATCAAGTTGTTAGCCCTCAGGCGAGGGACAGCCCCTAGATGGAGTGAATTGAGGGAACTTTAGAGTGAGAGCTAGTATCTTTTCTGCCTAGCCGGTTTTCATAACCATTCAAACTTTAAATTAGCCAATGTTCTTTATAGCATCTTTAGAAAGGGTAAGAATATTATTGCTCCTATTTGGCACAAAATAATTTGCATAATTCCATAACATAATTCCTATACTTATTACTAATTCATGAAAAGAAAAAAGATATTTTCATATTAAATATTTTTCTTCTACAAAACTTTAGTTGTCTTTTTAGTGTTTCGTTAAAATATCAAAAATACAAAAAATATTTTAATTTTTAAATTCATACGAAAATCATTTTTAGTTTAAGTAATAATCTTTTTAAAAAATAAAAGAACTTTCTAAAAATTGCATATTGCATAATCTTCTCTGTGGGTTCGATATTCAGTTCTTTATCAAAAAGTCCTATATTACTTGATAACGATGCGTATACTTGTGTAGTATCCCAAAATAAATATATATAATTTAAAAAGTTAAATTCTTATTTTTCTTCAGGATCAAGTTTTTGGTTTTTTTGTAAAATAAGGAAATATAAATGAAAAATATCATCATAATTATTGTTATACTATGCATAAGCATTAAGTATACAGGGATTAAGTTTTTGGTGGAGTTGTCTGCGATTACAATCTTTAAGTAGTGATGTCAACTTCATAAATCCTTACATAAACAAAATATCAAGATCAAGTTTTTGGCGCCATTGCCGGGGAAGAAAACTAAGTAAATCTTTATTTTTGGAAAGACTTATTAAAACTTTAAATACTATATCTTATTTTGTATGTTTTATTTTCTTTTATTTTATTTTATGTTAGTGTATGCGTAGTTCAGGTTCTCAAGGACTAGTGCCCTACAATTCTGAATTAGAAAGAACTATTAGAAAAATTAAAAAAACCAAAAAAATGAAAAATCTTGAAAAATAAAAAAAATACAGAAATGGCAAACCAAAATAATCAAAATACTGAAATTCCTCAAGTGTTTAGACCTTTAGGAGCATATGCCAACTCTACTGTAGATGAACTTCATTGTAGTATTCAAAAACCTACTGTAGTGGCTAATTCATTTAAGCTTAAACCTGCTTTTATCCAAATGGTATCAAATAATTAGTTTGGGGGATCA